>NW_013563392.1:7212-12391 GCF_000499605.1 Eimeria maxima | reverse complement strand
TATATATATATATATATATATGTATACATATAAATAAATAAAAAAAAATAAAATAAAATAAAATATAAATAAATAAATAAATAAAATAAAATAAATAAAATAAATAAAATAAATAAATAAATAATGATGATCCTTCTTACCCATCAAGAATAGGTACCCTAAGAGGAGCATCAGGTTTTCTTGGTGGAGGAGTTAGGGTATTTAATAATTCAAATAAAGTTGGCTCTTCTTCTTTATACCAACTTCCTCTCTTATCATAACAACTACTACCTACACGGGATACGTGCTCCTGTATACATATATACATATTTATTTATTTATTTATTTATTTATTTTATTTATTTATTTTATTTATTTATGTAGATGCATCCATGGGTGCATACATATAAATAGATATATTTTCTCTATATAAATCCTCTATACTACATAACTACCAACAACAACAACAACAACAACATACTACTACTACTACTACTGCTGCTCTTGCTCTTGCTGCTCTTGCTGCTGCTGCTGCTGCTGTTGTTGCTGCTGCTGCTGCTGCTATTGCTGCAGTTTACCTTAAGATTTTGTCCAGCTAATCCAGAGATAGGAATATAATTAAGATTTTTATTGTGAATAAATCCGCAAGATTGGAAGAAATTCTTCGTTTTTTTTATTATTTCTCTGTACCTTTCTTCGCTCCATTGGCATGTTGATTCATCCATCTTATTTACTGCTACTATTAATTGGCATACACCTAACAATATAATAATAACAGCAACAGCAGCAGCAGCAGCAGCAGCAGCAACAATGAGCAATAGTAGAAGCAAACAGGAAAAAAAATAACAAAGAAAGCTATAAATTTATACATATATAATGTATGAACAAGAAAAACAAACATATAAAATGCACAAAAAAGCACAATAAATAAATAAATAAACAAATAAATAAATAAATAAATAAATAAATATACCTAAAGTTTTAGCAAGAAGAGTATGCTCTCTTGTTTGTCCTCCTTTCTCGAATCCTGTCTCAAATTCTCCTTTCCTTGCAGATATAATTAATACACCTACATCTGCCTAAATAAATAAAAAAAAGAAAAAAAAAAAGAGAAAAAAGATGTATTCATGTATGTAGGACTCCTTAGATACATGCATATACATACGTACATGCATGCAAGCAGAAAAACGAGCAACAAACACAGCAGAAAATGCAACAAACACAGCAACAAATGCAGCAAAACAGCAGCAAATGCACCAACACAGCAGCAGCAAATGCAGCAACAGCAGCAGCAAATGCAGCAACAGCAGCAGCAAATGCAGCAATACAGCAACAAAATATAGACACAAAAAACTAAATAAATATATACCCAACATACACAAACCCTAGACACCTATCTATCTGCATATCCATGTACGCATGCATGCATAAGCATATGCATATGTATATGCATATGCATAAATAGATAATAAATACATGCATGAATATATAAATAAATAAATAAATAAAATAAATAAATAAATAAATAAATTACCTGTGCTGCTCCCTCAATCATATTAGGTACGAATGCTTTATGCCCAGGAGCATCAAGAAGAGTAAATCGGCGATCGGGTGTACTGAAGTATGCACGTCCTACCTCTACTGTCTTACCCTGTATAAGAAAAAAAAAAGAATAAATAATTATATTTATTTATTTATTTATTTATTTATATTTATTTATATTTATATTTATTTATTTTGCTTATTTTATTATATCTATTTATTTTATTAAGGGAAAGAAAAGAAGGAAAGAAAAAAGTAATTATACCAATTAACCAAACAGCAGCAGCAACAACAACAATAAATAAATAAATAAATTAAATAAATAAATAAATAAATAAATAAATAAATAAATTACCTTTTGTCTTTCTTCTTCATTAGTATCCATAACAAATGCAAGGAACCATGAATCTCTATTCTTTTCCTTTGCTTCCCTCTCGTACTTTTCTATAGTTCGCTGATCTACACCTCCAGTTAGATAGAGAATATTACCACAAGTTGTACTTTTTCCTGCATCTACATGACCAATAAATACAATATTTAAATGAGGACGTGGATCTGGTTCTCCTTTTGTTCCTGCTCCTCCTTTTCCTTGTATAGCACCACCACCTATAGATCCACCTAATACTCCTGATGATGATGATAGGTCATCTTCCTCTATTTCTCCTTCTACTCCTCCTGCTGCTCCTCCTGCTGATCCTGCTGCTGCTCCTGCTGCTGCTGCTGCTGCTGCGGGAGCTGCAGAGGTGCTTGAAGGGGCAGCAGATGCTGCATCTGCTACTATTTCGTCAGCTGGATACACAACAACAGCAACACCAACAAGAAACATATAAATATATTCATGCATGCATTCATAACTACAAGAAATAAGAATAAAATATACATCTATGGTGTATGGTGATGTATGCTGCATGCGGTATACAGAAGAGGGAGGAGAGGGGGGGGCGGGGATAGTAAATACTAAAAGTGTTGGGGTGTACCTTCATCTTCCCATGTCTTCTCATCAACAGAAGCAGCTTCCATGCCTTTGCATAACTCTTCCATCTGTTGCTGCTGTTGCTGCTGTGGCAGCTGCTGTTGCTGCTGCTGTTGCTGTTGCTGTTGTTGCTGTTGCTGTTGTGGTTCAGAAGGCGTCGATCTAGCGGCAGGAGTCGCAGTTGATCGATCGTCGCAGTTTTGCGGCGTATAGATAAAAGGTTGCCCTGAAGTAATAAAAATGAAGAAAAGAAAAGAAAAAGATGAAAAAGAAGCAAAAAATAAACAGATCAACAACACGATTCTATACAAGCCGTGAACAGCTCTCGGTCAGGATCAGGCATACAGACACCGCAATAAAGAGAAAACGACTTCGCAAAACAAAAGAAATCCATTGATTCTTTGATTTTAACGGAGAAAAAGCAGAAGATATCCAGTAGAAAAGGATACATGTGACGGCATAACCCGTCGGCGGCCGCGGCGGCGGGGAAACAAAAACTTACCAGGTACAAATACCGGGGCGTTGGAGTTAAGAGAAGACTTCGACATTGTGTTAATGTATAAAATGAAGAGAAGTGTTACAAATAAATAATGAAATGAAGAAAACCGCCCGCCCCTCGGCGTGAAAAAACACCCAACACCCCGCTCAGGTGTACAGGCAGGTGTGGCGGTGCCTTTTCAATACGGCGATCCTCCAATTAGACGAATGGCAAACTAAAATATAACTAGAAGAATAAACCAAAGAAATAACCTTCTTTTACAATGTCCAAAAGGGTTTGCAAGAATTCAATCAAGAAAGAAGAGCCATAAGAGAGGTATATTATACCATGGTGACACTGCTGGGGCTGGCTGATTAATATGAATATTGCAAGTACCTCACCAACGATCAAGCCATCGCTTCCTTCCTTTTTTATGCTTCTTATCTCTTGAGAAGTTCTTTTTTAATTATCTTCCCCTTTTATCAACAATAAATGGCCATTTCCGTCATTTTCATTCCTTAGTCATGTATGCAGAAGTATATAACTTGTTGCTTAGCCGACCATCGAATATCGAACAGCCAAGGGAAGCAGAAGGAAGAAGATAAAAAAAAAGAGGAAAAAAATAAGAAATAGTAATTAAATATAATTTATAATTATATTATAATTTTATATATCTTAAGAGTAGCCATCAGCAACAATTCATTTTTCTTCCCTTTTCCTCTTTTTATTCAATATATAGCCCTATTGCATGCATGCATGCATTGAAGTATCTCTCCTTATTCCTTCGTAAGTTGTTATAATATTTATCTTCTTATAAAGAGCAGCAAAAAGGATTTATTTGCTGCTGTGTCTCTGCAGCACCAAAAGAAAATAAATTTACATACAGCAATATATAGATCTAAGGAAGAATAGGCATATATGTATATACACATATACATAGTTAGTTATTATATAGTAATAAAGAAAAAGACCTTCTTTCTCTTATTAGTTCTTCTTATTACCCCTTAGCTTCCTCTTTATTATACAGACTTCTATAGAGAAAAAGGAGAATAAATAAATAGTAATAATATTATTATATTATTTTTTTCTTCTTATAGATTCTCTGCCTACAACACTTATTAGAAGGGAGGACGCACAGCTCCCTTTGCTGCAGCATTTGCTGCATTTGCTGCAGCATTTGCTGCAGTTGCTGCTGCACCAACTGCAGCAGGAGCAGCCAGCCCCAAGATTACCCAATGCATGCACTAGCAAACAATATAAGAGAATTGCTACTAGCATTTATATAATACTATATGCATGCATGCATACGTGCATGCATGCAAATATTAGTAAGCCTGTAATATATGTTTAGGGTTTAGGGTCTAGGGTCTAGGGTCTAGGGTTTAGGGTTTAGGGTTTAGGGTTTAGGGTTTACTACTAACAGAATATTCCTTTAAGTGCAGAATAAAGGTGCATAAGGGAACACTTCTGCTATAGTTTTTTTTATGCATGCATGCATGCAAATGCATGCATGCAAATGCATGCATGCATAACAGTTCTTGCATGCAAATTCATGCATGCAAATGCATGCATGCATGCAATTAGCAGCAGCTGGTTACCTTTGTTGTTGTGTATACAGTATAATATTCTGTATTTATTTATACAATAAGAAATAAAAGGAAAATAAATAAATATATTTATTAAATATATTTATTTATATTATTTAAATATAATATACTAATAAATAATTAAATTATTTATTAGGAAAAAAGAAGAAAAAAAACACATGTATTCCCTGTAGTTCTTTTTTCTTCTTCCTTCCTTAGTTTATCCAAGAGGGAGGAGGAAGAAAACTATATTTATAATTGAATGCTTAATTAAATAATATTAAATAAATTAATTAAGGAGTTAAATAAATAATTAATAATAAACAAATTATTTATTTTTCCTTTTTCCTCCTAGTAATTCAATAGTTGGCACAATAGGTGTACATACACCTCAAGAAAAAAAGGATAAAATTTATTCAATTAAATAATTCTTTACTTATTTACATTTATTCATTGTTATTTTATATTATTATAAAGAGCAATATATTTTTTTTATTTATATACCTATTAGTTTATTCTTTTTCTTCTTATTATTTGCTGTATGCAAGATGACCAGCAAGAAAAGAATAAATAATTGAAATAATATATTTTTTTTTCTAATTAAAATATAATAAATAAAAC
>NW_013563391.1:934-11371 GCF_000499605.1 Eimeria maxima | reverse complement strand
TTTTTTTTTTTTTTTTTTTTTTTTTTTTTTTTTTTTTTTTTTTTTTTTTTTTTTTTTTGTTTATATTATACAGTGTATAGGGAGCTATATTATTGTTAATAATTAAATAAAATAAAGAAAATATTTTATTAAAATAAATTTATTTTTTTTTCTTTTTTTTCTCTTTTCTTCTCCTGTAGCAACAAGAGAGAAAAAGAAAAAAAGCCCCAAATGCATGCATTATAATAAATTAGTATATCTTATGCATGCATGCATGCATGCATGCATGCAGCTTAGTAAAGAAAAGTAAGTCATTATAAATTAAAAGGGCATTATTGTGCTGCTGCTGCTGCATGCATACATGCATACAGCAGCAGCACATGCATACAGCAGCAGCAGCAGCAGCAGCAGCAGCAGCAGATGAATGCATGCATTTATTTATTTATTCTTTTTGTGTGTATTTATTTTGTTAATTCCTTGGGGTGTATAGGCAGCTCTCTTAATTAGACAAAAAGGAGGAAAAAAAAATATAAAAATAATTAATTAATTATCTTTTTATTTATATTTATTATTTATATTTATTTATATAAAAAAGAATATAAAAAAAAATAAAATAAATAAATAATTTATTTTTTATTCTTTTTTGTTGTGTATACACCGCAATAATATACAAGAACTGCAGTCGCCATAGCAGCAACAACAGCAGCAGCAGCAACAACAGCAGCAGCAGCAACAACAACAGCAGCAAAAGCAGCAGCAGCAGCAGCAACAGCAGCAGAAATAATTAAAAAAAAAATAAATAAATTAAAAAATAAAATAAAAAAATTAATGAGGTGCCTATACACCCGAGAAGGGCTTGTTGTATGCTGCCGACACCTTGGAGGTAATTAAAGAAATTTTCTTCTTTTTTTCTTCTTTTTTTCTTCCTTTTTTCCCTCTTTTTTTCTTCTTTTTTAATTATTAATTAATTAATTTATTTATTTTTTATTATTTATTTATTCATTAATTAAAACAACGAGCTTATTAAGCCCTTATACTGCTGTCTTCGGCCCCCCATGCTTCTATAGCAGCAGCAGCAGCAGCAGCAGCAGCAGCAGCAAGAGCAGGAGCAGCAGCAGCAGCTGCTGCTGCTCCATTAGCAACAGAAGAAAGAAAAAATGATTAATTAAAGAAGATAAGGAAGACAAGACAACAACTACACCAACGGAGCGGATGCAGCGCCAGGCAGGTTGCCTGCTGCTGCTGCTGCCGCCGCTAACGCTGCTGCTGCTGCTGCTGCTGTTGCTGCAGCTGCAGCAGACAGCAGCCTTTAGGTCATGGTCTACTGCAGTGTCTGTACTCCCCAGGGCTGATAACACAAAGACAGCCTGGGCTCATCGCATGCAGCAGCAGCAGCAGCAGCAGTTGCTGCTTCTACTACCGCAACAGCAGCAGCAGCAGCAGCAGCAGCAGCAGCGGCTGCTGCATGCGTCTTCTACAGCATTCCGCCGCCCATTGAACAGCATCGCTTTATCCGCACTCAGCAGCAGCAGCAGCAGCAGCAGCAGCAGCAGCAGGCTTAGCAGTTTCATTAGCAGCAGCTTTAGCAGTGGCTTTAGCAGCAGCAGCAGCAACAACAATAACAGCAACAACAACAACATTAGCAGCAGCAGCAGCAGCAGCAGCAGCAGCCTAAGCAGCAGAAAGTTGCCGGCGCGATTGGCTTCATTGCTAGATCGACTAATTTCCCTTAAAACCCCAAGGGCTAAGTAAGCAGCCTTTGCTGCTGCTGCTGCTGCTGCTGCTGTTGCTGCTGCTGCTGCTCTTGTTACTGCTGCTGTTGCTGTTGCTGTTGCTGCTTGTGTTGCAGCACATGCTGCTGCTGATGGGGTAGGTTTGGGGATCTATATACATCTGCAGCATCTTGCCTTACTTATTTGCTGCTGCTGTTGCTGTTGCTGTTGCTGCTGCTGCTGTTGCTGCTGCTGCTGCTGCAGGTTGCAGCACTTGATGGTTCTTGGATCAAAGGCAGAGCGCATTGATCCTCGCTATAGGATACCCAGCAACAAAGTGCAGGTATGCTGCTGCTGCTGCTGCTGCTGCTGCTGCTTCTGTTGCTGCTGTTGTTGCTGCTGCTGTTGTTGTTGCTGCTGCTGCAGCAAGTGTATATTGTGCAGCGCATGCGTTACTCAGGGGTGTATAAGCGAGGTGTACGTACACTGCAACAGCAGCAGCAACGAGAAAGGGGAGTTGCTGCTCTTCTATGAAGGAGAATCCAGTACGCTGCTGCTGCTGTTGTTGCTGCTGTTGCTGCTGCTGCTGTTGCAGCCTGCTGTTGTATTTAGCCACTGCTGCTGCTGCTGCTGCTGCTGCTGCTGCTGCTGCATTATGCTGTTTATTTGCGTTTCCTCTGCCGCTTCTACTCACGTGTATCTGTGTTTGTGCGTCTGCTGCTGCTGCTGTGTGTTCCTCCTGTTGCTGCTACTGTTGCTGTTGCTGCTGCTGCTGCAGATGCAGTAATGACAGCAGGTTTGCTGCAGTTGCTGCTGCAGGGATTACGAGGCAGCAAACCCCAAGAAGTTTTGTCTGTTCCTTTAGATCTATTAAAGAGAATACAGCTGCAGCAATTTATTGCTATTAGGTGCTGCTGCTGCTGCTGCTGCTGCTGCTGCTGCTGATGTTGATGCTGCTGTTGATGCTGCTGTTGATGCTATTCATGCTGCTGTAACTGATGTCCCTGCTGCTGCTGCTGCTGCTGCTGCTGCTGCTGCTGGTGTGTCTTGCAGCCGCATGAATGGATTCGTTAACATCTTACGCAAGATGAAGCAACAGGCAGCAGCAGCAGCAGCAGCAGCTGCTGCTGCTGCTGCAGCAAATCCTGCTGCAGCACCCAGTGCTGCTGCTGCACCTAGTGCTGCTGCAACACCAACTGCTGCTACTGCAGCACAGCCATGACGGTGTACAGTTTGCTGCTGCTGCTGCTGCATCTGCTGCAGAAGTTCTGCAGCAGTTTGCTGCTGCAGCAGTCCTGCAGCTACGCAGCAGCAGCAGCAGCGGCAGCAGCAGCAGCAGCAGCAGCAGCAGCGGCAGCAGCAGCAGCAGCAGCAGCAGCATTAAGGAGACTTGCTGCCCCCTTGTTAGTTTTTTTTTCTTTTTATATAATTGTTTTATTTTTATTTATTTGTTTATTTATATTTATTTATTTATTTATTTATTTATTTATTTATTTATTTATTTATGCATTTTTATTTATTTATATTTATTTATTGTCTCTCTCTTTTGTCTCCTTAATTAATTAAATTAATTAATTAATTAATTAATTAATTTATTTATTTATTTATTTATTTATTTATTTATTTATGTATAAGAGAAGGAGACAAGAAGGAAACAAGAAGGAGACAAATAAATAAGAGGAAATAAATTTAAATCTGCTGCTGCTGCAGCAAAAGTCTCTCTACAGCTGCACAACGTCAAACGGCAGCAGCAGCAGCAGCAGCAGCAGCAGCAGCAGCAGCAGCAGGTGCTGCTATTGCTGCTGCTGCAACAGGTGTTGTTGCTGCTGCTGCAAAGGACGCAACATGTAGCTAGCGACCTGCTGCAACAGCAACAGGAAGCAAACAACCTGCTGCAGCAGGAGCAGCTGCTGCTGCTGCTGCTGTTGCTGCTGTACAGGAAACGGGAAATATACCTGCTGCTGATGCTGCTGCAGCAAAAGCAGCAGCAGCTCCTACAGCAAAAGCAGCAACAGCTGCTGCAGCAACTGCAGCAACTGCAGCAACTGCTGCTGTAGCTAAAAACATACTGTATATACAAATATATACAGCGGAAGAATGAGCTGCTGCTACGAACTGCTGCTGCTGCTGCAGCTGCTGCTGCTCCTGCTACAGGTCATAACAGCAGCAGCAGCTGCTGCTGCTGCTATTGCTGCTGTTATCTACACATATTTAGGAGCAGCAAAAGGAGCAGCAGAGGGATTAGACTGCAGCGGGGCAGCAGCAGCAGCACAATAGGGTGTCTGTGCAACTCCATATGGAGCAGCAGCAGCAGCAGCAGCAGCAGCAGCATTATTATCTCTTGCTAATGCCATATATAAGGCAGCAACACGAGCATCAAAGTCTGAGCAATATTGCTGCTGCTGCTGCTGCTGCTGCTGATAATATCCTGCTGCTGCTGCTGCTGCTGCTGCTGCTGCTTCGGGTGTACCTGACCATTGCTGCATAACTGCTAGTTCTGCTGCTGCTACTTCTTGCTGCGGATATCCCCCTAAGAAATCGTAGCTGCTGCTGCTGCTGCTGTTGCTGCTGCTGTTGCTGCTGCTGCTGCCGTAGATCTTCCTCCATAGCCATGGTAGTCCCGTAAGATTAAGCAAAGACTGCAGCAAGTTTGCTGCTGCTGCTGCTGCACCCCCTGATGTGCTGCAGTTAACTGCTGCTGCTGCAAGCAGCAAGACAACAGCAGCAATTGCTGTTGTTGTTGCTGCTGCTGCAGCACGAGACCAGCAGGTAGTTAGATCATCATAGTTATGACTAAAGTTATGCATCTTATGGGGTGTACGTACAGCTGCATTTGCTGCATCAATTAGCTGTTTATGCTGCCGCTGCAGCTGCTGCTGCTGCTGCTGTGTTAGCTGCTGCTGCTGCTGCACAGATAATGCATGCATGCAGCAGCTCTTATCATTCAATACAACAATCATTGCCTTAATAGCAGCAGCAAGAGACTTAACTCTATGGCGTGCCTCCTCTACTGCAGCAGCACTGCTGCTGCTGCTGCTGCTGCTGCTGGTGCTGGTGCTGCTGCTGCTGTTGATGCTGCTGTTAGGAGCCCACAGCATGCGGCGTAGACGAGCACCTATGCTGCTGCGCTGCAGCTGCGCCCACGCAGCAGCAACAGCAGCAGCAGCAGCTTCAGGTGTAGGGGATAATATAAGTGTTGGTTGCTGCTGCTGCTGCTGCTGCTGTTTTCCTTGCATGCGTAACTGCAGCAACTGCAGCATAGTTAGTCCTCCCTCAACAGCAGCAGTACCTAATGTACTTCCTGTTGCTGTTGCTGCTGCAGCAGCAAGTCCTGTGTCTGATAGTAGAGGAGCAGCAAAATAAGCAGCAGCAGCAGCAGGGACATCTAGCCAGCTGCTAGGCTCAGCACCAGCAGCAGCAGCAAGTCTAGCAACAGCAGACTGTGGCAGCAAAGGAGAGGCAGCAGCTGCAGCAGCAGCAGCAGCAGATGCCTCTGATGCCTCCTGCAAGGAATTCATTAACCAGCACCATCCTTTTGCTGCTGCGCTGCTGCATGCAGCAGCAGCAGCAGAAGGAGACAGCAGCAGCTGGTGCCATGGTAATTCTGTTTCCTTTCTTGCTGCTCCTGCTGCTGCTGCTGTAGACGCTCCTGCTCCTGTTCCTGCTGCTCCTGTTGCTGCTGCTGCTGCTGCTGCAGGCAGCAGCACACCAGGCCTACGGAAGGCAGGACGCTGCCTATCATAAGCAACGTGCTGCTGCCAGTGCAGCAGCCGCTGCGTCGTCAGCAGCAGCAAGAAGACGAGCTGCAGCAGCAGCTCGTCGTGCTGCAGCTGCAGCAACTGCAGCGGCTGTTCATGTAATTCAGCTAATTGCTGCTGCTGCTGCTGCTGCTGCTGCAGCGGACCTCCTTCCTCATAAGGAGACAGCCAACTCCTTATATAATATTGTGTCTGCTGCTGTGCTGCTAGCTGCATAAAGTTATCTACCTTTAGGTCCTGCAGCAGCAGCTGCTGCTGCAGCAGCAGCAGCAAAGTAGGTGCAACAGCAGCATAACATTCCCATACTATACGGTTGCTGCTGCTGCTGCTGTCTACATGCAGCAGCAGCTGCTGCAGTCGTGATATTACTGCAGGTAATGGTGTATTTGCTATCCTTTGCTGCAGTGCAGCAGCAGCAACTGCTTTGCTGCTGCTGCTGCTGTCCCTGCTGCTGCTGCTGCTGCTGCTGTTATTATCCTTAGACCTTATCTTAATCTGTTTCTTGTTGCTGCTGCTGTTGCTGCTGCTGCTGCTGGTACTCCCACTGCTGCTGCTGCTGCTGCTTTTATTCCCTGGAATAAGATCAGCAGCAGCAGCAGCAGCAGCAGATGTAGTCTGCTGCAGCAACCCTGGTTGCTGCTGCTGCTGCAGTATAGCAATCTGCTGCAGATGGCTACATATACGCAGCAGCAAATAACGAGAAAAAAGGGGGGAAAATAAATTAAATTTATCTGCAGCAGCAGCAAGATATAAATAAAATATACATCTTCTTTCTTTTATTTGTTGCTGCTGCTGCTGCAGCAGCAACACTGCAGCATCATAGCAGCAGCAGCAACTAAGAGGCAGCAAGGATAAGGGATTAGATCCATTTATCCAGGTGTACGTACACCCTACACCACAAAGAAATAAAAAAGAATTATTTTTCTTTATTTTTATTCTTTTATTTATTATTCTTGTAAATATCCTATTATACCACATCCTGCTGCTGCTCCTGCTGCTGCTCCTGCTGCTGCTGCTGCTGCTGTTGCTGCTGCTGTTGCTGCTGATGCTGCTGTTGATGATGTTGCTCTTTGGTTGTGGTGATCTTTGTCTTGGTTATAATGATGTTGCTGCAGCAGCAGCTGCTGCTGCTGTTGCTGCTGCTGTTGCTGCTGCTGTTGCTGCTACTGTTGGTCTTGTTCTTTGTAAGGGTTCTGCTGCTGCTGCTGCTGCTGCTGCTGATCGTGTTATTGGTACAACTGCTGCTGCTGCTGCTCCTTTGGATATTGTTCGTGGTACTGTTGCTGCTGATATTGCAGGTCAGGTTCTTGCTGCTGCTGTTGCTGAACCTGCAGCAGCTGCTGCTGTTGCTCCTGCCGCTGCTGCTGCTGCTGCAGCTGTTCTTGTTGCTGTTCCTTCTGCTGCTGCTGCTGCTATGGCTCCTGCTGCAGCTGCAGCCGCTGCCACAGCTGCTGCTGCTGCTGCTGCGGAGGCAGCTGTATATTCTTATATGTTTAGAACATCTCGGTAAAAAATCAAAAAAATTCTCAAACCCTAAACCCTAAACCCTAAACCCTAAACCCTAATCCATCAATACAGCCACTGACTTTTGAGCCGAGGGCAGTTAAGAGGAAAAAAAGTATATCGTCATAACTAAGATAAATAAAATAAAAAAAATATTTAAAAATAAAAAAAATTCACAAAAAAATTAAACCCTAGCTGTAGATACACCTGGCGGTTCGCATGCGCCGGGGCTGCAGCGCAGCACGCGCTCAACGTCGAGGGTTTAGGGTTTAGGGTTTAGGGTTTAGGGTTTAGAGTTCCAACAATTCTACTACATCTACCTTGTCCTTATCTAGAGGTTATGCGAAAGCACTACCTCTTTCTCCCTTAGGACAAAAGTTCTTTTTATTAAGGGTTTAATTATATCTAGGGTTTAGGGTTTAGGGTTTAGGGTTTACGGGCTCGGTAGTAGATATCGTCTGTTTAGGGGTTTTCCCTCAGTGTGCCTCTATAAACTCCTATAATAAGCATATCCAAAGGATTTATTGTTTAGGGTTTATATTTTAGGGTTTTACATTCTAGGGTTTAGGGTTTAGGGTTTAGGGTTTAGGGTTTGTGAAGATGGCGCGTGCGGTAGTATATTTTTGCACCGGCAATCAAAATAAATTAAGAGAAGTACAACAAATGATGATTGATGTTCCTGTTGAATTTAGAGCTCTTGATGTTGACTGTACGTACACCCCAAAACCCTAAACCCTAAACCCTAAACCCTAAACCCTAAATATTAGAGCAATAATAAAGGCGAAACCCTCGATTGAACTAACGTGCAGAAATCGCTTGTTGGTCTGTTGCTGTTGCACTCTCTAAACCCTCAAACCCTAAACCCTAAACCCTACTCCCGTACAGTATCGGGATCTGAAGGAATTTAGGGTTTAGGGTTTAGGGTTTAGGGTTTTAGCAGCATGCAGATTAGCGGCTACGCATGCACATCTCTTTGTGTGCGTATTCAATTCTGTTATTCGTCTCAGGATCTATGAATTAGGGTTTAGGGTTTATTAGGGTTTAGGGTTTAGGGTTTTGGGGTGTCTGCGCAGTGCCAGAGCTTCAAGGAGAAACGGCAGAAATATCGCGAGCTAAATGCCAGGCAGCAATTGACCAACACCGCAGCAGCAGCAGCAGCAGCAGCAGCAGCAGCAACGGCAGCAGCAACAGCAGCAGCAGCAATCTACCAGAGTTTGTATTCACAGAGGATACTGCCCTTTGCTTCAATGCCCTCGGAGGACTGCCAGGCCCTTATGTGTACGTTCTAGGGTTTAGGGTTTAGGGTTTAGGGTTTAGGGTTTGGCTGCATACATTGTCGGAGAGAGGCAAGTCAGCAAGCAGGAAGATAGGACGTAGCCTGTGCTGCTGTTGCTCATCTTGCTGCTGCTGCTGCTGCTGCTGCTGCTGCTGCTGCTGCTGCTGCTGCTGTGATGTACAGGAAGTGGTTCTTGAAGAGCTTAGGTGCTGCTGGTCTTCCTAAACTTCTTGCGGGCTTTGAGGTAACCCTAAACCCTAAACCCTAGACTGTAAACCCTAAACCCTAAACCCTAATTTTTTTTTATTATTAGGGTTTGTGCTGCAGGATAAGACAGCTTATGCTCTTACGAGTGTTTGTATTGCTGATGCAAAGGGAGAGATGCATCTATTTGAAGGACGATGTGACGTAAACCCTAAACCCTAAACCCTAAACCCTAATATCCTTTAGAGCCCATATATGTAGCAAACACCAACTTTTGCAGGCTTTGCTGTTGCTCATATTGCTGCTGCTGTTGCTGCTGTTGCTGCTGCTGCTGTTGTTGCTGCTGCAGGGGGCAATTGTTGAGCCAAGAGGGAAGACTTCTTTTGGCTGGTAAGGTGTTGCAAGATATAGTATTTAGGGTTTAGGGTTTACGATTTAGGGTTTAGGTTTTACGAATTAGGGTTTAGGGTTTAGGGTTTAGGGTTTAGGGTTTATTATTCAGGGATTGTGTATTTGAAGAAAAAACAACAAAGAAAACTTTTGGGGAAATGACGGCAGAAGAGAAGGCGAGGGTTTCTCATAGAGGGAAAGCAATGAAACAACTTAAGGTAAACCCTAAACCCTAAACCCTAAACCCTAGCTGTCTCAATAGGAAACAAGTTGGAGGAAACCTAGCAGACACATAAACACTAATCATGAATCTTTTTCTTTTTTTTTGCTGCAGGAGTTCTTATTAAAAGTCACCGCTTAAGGCGGTTTAGGGTTTAGGGTTTAGGGTTTAGTGTTTGGGGTTTAGGGTTTATGTATTTAAGCTTATTGCCTGTGGGCATGCAGATGTTTCTGCTGCTGCTGCAGCAGTTCATGCTCGTCTATTCGCAGCAGCAGCTGCTGCTGCTAGCTGTTGCTAGCTGCTGCTGCTGCTGCTGCTGCTGCTGCAGCAGCAACTGCAGCAGCTCTTTCTGCATATGATGTGCAGCCACATCAATGCTTAGCGATGTTTGTCTTTTAATTGTCTATTTTAATCACAATGCAGCAAAACCCTCATAAACCCTAAACCCTAAACCCTCAAAAAGGGTTTGTAGTGTATACACATATAGAGTTGTATTAGAAGCTAGGCTCAATATCCCTTAGGGTCGCTGTGCTGCTGTCGGTGCTGCTGCTGCTGCTGGAGAGCCCCTTCTCTACCTGATTTAGTTAGGGTTTAGGGTTTAGGGTTTAGAGTTTAGGGTTTAGGGTTTAGGGTTTAGAGTTTGGGGCCCTAGAGTCGGCCGTTTAGTCTAGTGGTATGATTCTCGCTTTGGGTGCGAGAGGTCCCGGGTTCAATTCCCGGAACGGCCCTCCTTTTAGTTTTTATTTAATAAGAAAAAATGTAGCTGTTGCTGTTGCTGCTGCTGCTGCTGCTGTTAGCTTTTCCTGCTGCTGCAGCCTTATAAAAAAGGAAATGTGTTGCAGCACGAACGGACTATAGTAGCAGCAACAGCAACAGCAACAGCAGCAGCACAGCCTGCTATCCAGGGGACCTTATCAATAACATAGGAGCTCTCTTATTTGCTGTTTGCTGCTTCTGCTGCTGATTATGTTGCTGCTGCTGCTGCTGCAGTAACATAATCAGCAGCTATAAGCCTAAATATATATAAGGAAAGTTACAGGTGACCAATGGTCCACTGCCCTCATCTAGTGGTCCATTAAGAGTGCTGCTGTATAAATTGGAGAGCAGCAGCTGCTATATAAGAATTAATTGTAAAGAAAAAGGTACAAGAATAAATTAAATAATTTAATTTAATAAGAAAAAATGCTGCTACTGCTGCTGATGATGTTGCTGCTGCTGCAGCAACATTATAACAGCAGCATCTGTATTTACATATTCATTTATTTAGTATTATATATATATATTGAATAAATATAAACAAAAAAGAAAAAAGAAGAAGAAAAAAAAATAAATTTATTTTCCTCTTTTTTTTTTTTTTTATTTCTTAATGGAAATAAAAAATAAATTACGGCCGTA
>NW_013563391.1:0-834 GCF_000499605.1 Eimeria maxima | reverse complement strand
CCGGAACGGCCCCTTTTTTTTTTTTTTTTTTTATTTCTTAATTTATAAATAAAAGGAATTATTTTCTGCTGCTGATGAACAGGGATATATAATGTTGCTACTTGTGCTGCTTAGGAAAGTCTTGCAGCAGCAGCAGCAGCAGCAGCAACTGGTGGTGCTGCTGCTGTTGCTGTTGTTGTTTAATCACTTCTTTTATTCTCTGTACATATATATCTTTAGGAATGCTTATGTCTATATAATTCTTATTAACCCTTTTTCTTAATTTATTATAAATTATTATTTAAATAAAATAAATAAATATTTAAATAAATATTTAATTTATTATAAATAAATATGCAACAAGATGTGATAAAAAGACAAGAAAGAAAGAAAGCTCCTTATTTGCTCGCTATATATGTATATATATTTGGAGGAAATAAGGAGAGAAAAGAAAAAAAAGAATAAAAAAGAATTAAAAATTATTTTTATTTTTATCTTTTTATTTTTATTTTTTAATTAAAAAAAAAATATTTAAATAAAAAAAAAAAAAATAAATGATGATTTGTATATAAGAGGAGAGGCTCGTCTTACTTTATATTCCTTCTCCTCTCCTCTCTCTATATACATCTTTTCTCCTATTTATTTATTTATTTATTTATAAATAAATAAATAAATAAATATTTATTTTTTATTTATTTATTTTTTTTTTATTGTAATATACACTGGCAAACAATAATAAGAAGAAAATAAAGAGGAGAGGATCGTCACCTCTTGGTGTGTATTTCTTTTTCTTGCTTATTTTATATAAATAAAAATAAATATAAATATATATATATATATATATATATATATATA
>NW_013563390.1:2999-13216 GCF_000499605.1 Eimeria maxima | reverse complement strand
ATCACTCTGTTTGAGTTCGACAGTCCCTTCAATTCCCCTTTGTGTCGCTGTTGGTGCGTTGATCTGTACTGTTAGGCCACTGTCGCTTTCCTGAAGCACGGTCCGGCGAGTTAGGGTTCGTGCACCTACGTCTCCGGTAGGTTTATAGCTCTAATTCTCCCCATGATGGTATGCGAGAGGCCCCAATGGTTCGTAGGAGTTAAATTCGTTGCACAGCTAGGAGTGTGGAAAGAAAAACCCCTCGCAACAACCCCCAAATGTAGTAAGCTCGCATTCGGCTGCGACTACGCAAGTTCTCTGGCTCAGCTGTATGGTACACCAGAATTGATCGACGGGAAATCCCGATTCTTACCTTGAAATAAGCCTAGCATATAAAAAAGTATCACCAACTCCTGCCCAAATATATAAGCCCAAAAAATATCCGAAACAGATCAGAGCTGCAGATAGACCCTGATCCCCGAAGGTGAGTCATTGCCTCAGGGTCCCAGACAGCCCCACGGGCGTGATAGCCTGTTTGAGATCATAGCTGGTTTTCCGTATTTCATGCATAAACGCATAAACGCACTAGTAGTATGTTATATTTTTTCCTTTTGCGGAGGAGGATGCTAAAGGTTGTACAGGCTGAAGTATTGTAGTGCCGGTGCAGACTTGTCCAGCCCCTGTCAGCGGCAGCTGTGCCTTGTTGGCGAGGTCGTTCGATCGACCTCCCGTAGTTATATGGAATTGTCTTTCAGTTAGTATTTATTGTGTGTCTCGTTCATTAGCTTTCCTTGAGACTTCATAGTACGCCGGCGGCTTACCGCAGTGGGGGCAGCACCGCCATTTCATGCCTGTGCGTTTGCTTATCACAGGTTCAGCAGCTTACACTCAATGACTTCCTGTCGTCTTCTTTACTCGTCTTCACTTCCTTCTTCCCTGTGAGTCTCAGGGTCTCACAAGGGATGGCTGTGCGGCGTACCTCCCTGTCGTGCTGCTTATGTCTTGCCCCAGCTCGCACAGCCGGAGGCCCCCTTCTGTTGCATCCTCTCCGCCTGGGGCCTCCCCTTGCCTCCCTCTGTCCGCTTCCGTTCTTCTTTGGTCCTACGGCTGCGCTTAACCGGTCCCTTTCGGCCCGTCTTTCTTTACGCCTTCCCTGGCCTCTCCTCGCCTCCGGAAGACACAACCAGTACTCGCCAGGTTGCTTGCCCATCCCCTTGTCACGTCTTCACGACATACATAGGCACCTGCGGATTCCTTACGGAGCTTGGTCAGGTGGTAGCACCCTAGGGTCAGTACCTCCGTCGCTGCCCGCAAGGCCGGTGGGGGCCCACGGATTCTCTTCTGAGGGGGGGGCCACCCCACATCTTGTCCCTCTGAGGAAGCAGCTACGGGCCATCAAACGCCTTGACCCAAAGCTCCAATTACACGTGCTGAGAGAGGGTCTCGGGAGACCCCGGTGCCAACGAGCACAGCGTCTTCTGAAGAGGGGTGAGTGGCATGTTTGTATTCCATGTGCGGTTTGTGCTTTCACCCTTTTTGCTTGTTTTTCGCTTGCCCCTGGCGGATTCACAGCGTTTCAACAGGGGGATTTTAGTTGGGTTGCGTTGAACGTTTCGGGGGGCCCGTGTGTCATGCGGTTTGTGGCCAGGGGACCCGCAGGCGGTCTCTGCACGGTGCCCTTTCTTCTTGCAGCAGCTGAAGCCTCGCTTGCGGTTGTGGAAAAATGCCCTGACTGTGGAGGAGTTGCCGCCTCCTTTGTATCCCGAGGTTAGCACTTGAGAGCCGAGGTGGGCCGGCGCTGCTCGCCCGTTGCGCCCTCCACAGCGGCTGCTGCCAGGGCGGGATGTACAAATGAGGGAGAGACAGCGTTGGGGTTAAATGATTCACTTTGTTGTTTGTTGAATTGTGAGTTGCGACGAGGCTTCTTCCGTTGGCATGGAGAAGCCGAATGCCGAAAGGAGCGTCACAAGGAGGGGGTGGGCATGCACGTGTTGTGGGCAGTTGGGGGCAGGGTGTTGCATTGGTGAGCTTGTGCTTGGGTCAGGTAGCGTTTGCGGGTCGATCGAATGCTGGAAAGAGTACACTACTTAATGAACTCTGTGGGCGAAGCGGCACTGCGGCGGTGTCACGCCGGCCAGGCAGTACTCAGTCGCTCTTTTTTTTTAAGGTGAGCCTTCAGACGCCACGGTGCTTACCTACATCGCGTATCATTCCTTTGTTGAAGGGTTGTCTATTGTAACATCCGTCCTTGCCACACCGGCCTCGCGCTGTTGAGGCTGTCAGCACCTGAGATGCAGAATGAGACATCGGGTGGAACGGCCAAGTTCCTACGCAACGAGAGGGTAGCAGGCAGCGGCGCTTCGCCGACGGAAAACAACGGAGGGGGAGGTGTACACTGGAAACAAAAAGAGAGCCACAGGCACAGGCACATAAAGAGAGATCAGACAGTCCTGTATGGGCAGAGATCGACACCCACAGAAACAACACCGCCAGGAAGGGCGGGGCTTAGGTTTGGCTGGAGGACAAAGTTCTGTGCCGTGCGCCTCAGGCCGGTTCTCCATGCTGTATATGTCTCGTGGACCTCCCTGGATATGGCTATGCTGAGGCTGAAGCATCCAAGAGGTTGCAGTGGACAGAAATGTCTCTTTTCTACCTCAAGGCTCGCCCGTGCGTTTATTCCAGCCCAGAGCAACGGGTCTTCTCTCTGTGTGCACCAGCACAGTAGCTTTCAGCGCAGGTGTTTACTGTACTGAAGGCTTGCAAAAACCCACGGATGGCGTGGGGCAGACGCTAGCGCTCTCGAGTAGGGGGACTGCCACCAGAAAACAGAATTTGCTGCTGTCCCTGCTGCTGTTGGGGCTTTCCTTTGCCAGGAATCTCAAGCGTGTCTTCCTCCTTGTGGACGCGCGTTGGGGGCTGAAAGCAAGCGATATATGTCTTCTGTCTTTCTTCGAGCGGCATCGCATCCCTTTCCAGCTTGTGCTAACGAAGGCTGACCTTCCGGAGCAAAAGTCCCTTATAAAGATTCTTCAGATCGTATGTTTGTGTGACCCTCCGTACCCTGAATTTACAGTTCCAGCCATTGCCTTCAAGTCGCCCACTCATACCTTAGCGGGGCAACCGTAGCCTCGTCCGCTGCACCTGGGAAGCTCCAATTGTTTCTTCTTCTGGGCTCCAAGGCCTAGAGGCGGGGTAGCTGTGATGCATGCGTGGGGCCGTTGAGGATTGGATGCATGACACTGCAGGCTTCAGTTGAGATGAAGAAGTTCAAGGGATGTGCAGGCCCCCCATTGGCGGTCAGTGCCCTGCGCCACCGAGGTCTAGACCATCTTCGTGCGGAGATAGAGAAGCTACGGCTGTCAAAGGAACTTGTCATTGGGAGACTCCGCCTCAAGGCAAGCAAAGGGAAAAGCTTTGTTCATGAGATCCTCTATTCTCCGTTGACCCTCGCGTGTCGTCTCCTCGCATCCATGCCCCTCTTTGCCATGAAGGGTGGTTCCTGCTGCAGAGCATTCACTGCAGTTCGGTGGCTGCTCAATGATGCTAGCAGGGGGCATAATCCGCACAGTGTGGGGCTGTTGTGTTTTGTTTGCATCATACAGGCGGCAAATTTAGTCGAGGCACGGCGCTTGAAGAAGGAGGCCAACAAACTGGGGGGAGGAGTGAGCTCTTTGTCCACAGCTGAACACACAAAGACGGCGACTACGCCAGGGCTAGCAGCTTCTACAGCCACAGGGTCACCTGAGCGAGAGGCACAGAAGCAGGACAAGCAACTGGTGCAAGCCCCAGACGACCCCGTTGCCCGCGCTCTTGAGCGCTGGGGAACACCGCTTTCCAGTGCCGCCAGCAGATCGCTGGATCGGATACTTACCCAAGAGGAAGGCGGCTGCTCTGGTGATGAGCCTAAGGGCAGTGGTGAAGCAGAAGACCTCGCGGCTGAGGGAGAAAGCCCTTTAAATCGCAAGGCGCTGGAACTCATTGCTGTCTCGCCTCAGGATGAAGCGGGAGTAGACGCACTTGGTGGAACCGAGTTTACGGTGGAAGAGGTTTCAGCTGTTAGGAGAAGGACAGCATTGAGTTCAGTGCTTGCCGCCGCCGTTGATAGAGCCGCAGGGGCTTTGCCGCTGCCGGATGTGTCTTGCGCTGAAACCCTTATACGGGATTTGCTGCCTTCTTCGTCCTGCACGATGAGGCATGTACACAAGGCTACAGAGCCACACGAAGAGCCACTAGCGGGCGAAGTTACTGCCAGATATCTGCAAGAAGTGAACACCAACGCCACTCCCTTGTCTGCTCCCGTGTCAGACGCCTTGCATTCCTCTTCTCTGCACGTAGATATGAGAAATCCTCGACAATCTGCGAAGCCCGCCAATTCCGCATGGGCCGCAAACGTATTTCACGAGGTTCGCCTTGATTCCTCAGCAGCTGCTGCTAGCTCCGCTAGTCTGCATTGCTGCAAGAGGGTCGGAGTCGAGTTTGAGGGGGACTGCGCCACTTCTCTAGAGGCGTGCGTTGAATATGCTGGAAAATCAGCATTGGAGGCGCAGAGGCCTAACCAGAACGAAAAGCATCCACAGCAGTCCAAGAAGCTGAGCCTAAGCCCAGCAGGGAGAGAAGATCCCTCGGGGGCTCCAGCTAGGAACGCAAGCAAACGGCCGCTAGACCTCCTCCGCGCCAACGATTGGCGAGCGCGACGCGTTGGTCGAGCCGCTGTAGAAATTGACATGTGCCTTCCTAGAGTGCAGGACGCTGCAGGAAACGTAGCGACGCTCGACTTGGGGTCATGGGACAGTGAGCACAAGAGGTGTGCACCAGTGCAACATATGTCTCAATGCCCGCCAGGGCCTCTTCCAGATCTGAGTGCTGTTCTCAACGCCCAGCAGCAGCAGCAGCAGAGACAGAGGCAGCCCACCGCTCGCACGCACAAAGACACAGTCTCTAGGCGGTCACCGTCCAGGCCACCTTTAGGTGGGGCTGTCTTCCTTGATGAAGAAACGCTCGCGGCTGAAGACTTCAGTTGCAGTGCAACGAGAGCGAAAGGCCGCATTGGAAGTGCTCCAGACCCGTCGAACTACACAGGTGCCCACGAACTTGACATGCAGCGCAGCTTCGACCGGAAGTGGCGGAACGAGCTTTTGCCAGTCGGTAAGTCGCAGTTAACCCCCTGCCCTGTCGTGCTTCCTCGTTTGAACCAACGATCAGTCTTGGGTAGGTCAACCCAATGATGGCGCTTGTGATGCCACAGGTGGCTCTTCCGAGGCCAGCAACCTCGGTACCAGCAAGTCTGAAGAGAAGCACGGCATCGCTGGTGGTGCCCAGAGGAACAAGGCGGGTAAGCCACTAGTATACGTTTCAGCGGCGCCTGTTTCCCTCAGCGTTACCCAAGTTCTTCCCCTTCTCTCACTCCGCCTTACCTGTATTTCAATTTTCCGCTAGTTGGGGCGTAGGCTGTCTTTGGATGTAGTTGAATGTCGTCTAGCCGGCTGCAAGGAGTTCTTGTGACGTGTCTCAGGACAGTCAAACCCGTTTCGCATTCCTCAAGATTATATTGGTACTAGAGAAGATCGCACTAAGGCGACGACGAAACGCCTGGCACTGGAGATTCTCCTGCAGCGGGCCCAAGAGGCACAGCGATCGACAGATAGTTCGCTAGGTTCAGAGGAAAGGAACCGCAACACTGCCGATTCACTCTTATTCTCTGCAGCGCAGCGGCGCCAGGAACGCCGACTGAAAGACCTCGCCAACAAGACTAACAGGAGACAAGGCCGGTCAAAGGAAATGAGTTGGGATGTTGCTTACAGAAAATGGGCGCGATGGGCAAAGGCACACCCGGCGCTCGCTAGGTGAGGACTGCTAAAATATTTTGTTGAAAAGTACGAGACCCTGCCTTCTTCTAGCGTAGGCCCCCAGGTCCTTATGTCTGCACACGTCAGGCGCCAAGGAAAGTTAGGATGTTATGGACAGACCACGCCGTCGACAGCTGATGTTGGATGCGATGGATCAGTTGAGAGTTCTGACAACTCCTTATTTGCTTCTTGTGTCTGCGTGGCACTTAGGGAAGCGCCACGGCCGTCGGCAAAAATATTGAAGAAATCAGTAGAGAAGCTCGGGAGGCATGTCTGCAGGAGGCAGGAGGCCCGTCAGTGAAGCGTTCAACTTCGCTTTCGGGTGCTGGGGCCCTACGTTCGCCAGTTGCATCTCATCGCGGCATCATTTGCTGCTTAAGTGTCCCTGCCCATGTCCTAGACAAAGGGACCAAAATTTACCTGTACTACGCACTTGCTTGAGGGCAGCACTAGCAAACAGCCTACCAGGCGTCTAGCGACACTCCAGCTCGCTACGCTAATTTATGCTGACACATGCTACACCTTAGTGCGTGGCCGGCACATCGTAGGAAGCTATATCTTCTGTTTGCTGCCAAATAAACGCCTTATAAATTTAAGCAGAACTGGGCCGTCGCTCCGAATGGAAGCGAGCCAGCTAACCCACCAGACAGCAAACACGGTCTGGAACCGTGCTGGGGCAACTAAGACTTCTGACCAGTTCTCTTCCACCACCCGC
The DNA here is from genome assembly GCF_000499605.1 of Eimeria maxima. NCBI lineage: Eukaryota > Apicomplexa > Conoidasida > Eucoccidiorida > Eimeriidae > Eimeria > Eimeria maxima. The sequence goes on along the minus strand of NW_013563390.1, from coordinate 6,676 downwards.
ATTCGCCCTTGTTGAAAGTCCGAAGCGGAATTTGTGTTGAGGAGCAAAGTGCCCCAAGTCACTACGCTGCGCTACAGGTTAGTCGCCACTGTCGACGGCTCCCAAATGAAGTCATTTTCCGTGTCTACGGTTCCCATGTGACGCAGCCTGCAAGCCAACAGGGCGCAGTAGCTCCTGCCAGAGGCGCGAACCAGAGTGGCCCCACAAATCGTGGGGCGCCTCTGAAACAGTTCCTCGAAGGAAGCTGTGGTGTACGAGTATGCAGAATATGCACACCTCCACAAACACACGGGCATCTGGCACTCCTTCACTACTAGCCCACTGGAACAGGAACAGAGCTGAAAAGGAACCGTAAGAACACTTATTTACGCCGATTGCTCCACATTCACGGACTGTGCGCCGTAAGACTTCTTGAAGTTGTTCACGATCTCCTCCGATATGGCAACGAGGCTCTCCGAAGGCAGCTCCCCTCCATCTGGACTTGTTACGCGCACCCTGGAAATAAAGCATTCAGGAACGGCGAAACTGCTCATGCGAGTGTCGAACCCACCAGCAACGTCCTCCCCATTGACAATGACGTGGCCTTGGCCGCCAAAGCTGGAGAAGAGCACTACCAGCTGTCCTCCGTTGGGCTGCAGGCGCTCGCCGGAGGTCAGTTCAAGAGATTCTCCACTTGGAAGTTCTACCTTCACCAAGTTCTCTGGGAAGTTCACATCGACCTTCATGCAGTCGACGACGTCTACGGCAAGTCTTTGTGGTGCCGCGGGCGTTGAGAATTTGATTGACCCATTTTCTGGCCATGTCACCCACTTCAGTCCAGAATTAGCTTCTGCGGAGGAAAGGCAGAATGCCAAAATGGCAGAGATCGCCCCGAAGCTTCTCATGGTCAGGAGTGGCTTGTGTGTGCGGGATGCTGCGGAGGGGGGCGCCTTCTTTGGAACCAGAAGCTCTAGGTCCACGGCGAATAATCAGTACAAACACGACGAAGAAAAATTACCCTGGAAGTTCGCTGAAATGAGATAATGGAAGGAAGAAACGTTGCGAAGAATGCCGGAGCCTTTGCCGGACCGGTCACAGTGTTGACTTCGCCCAGTAGGTTTTCTGATGGCGAATGCCTGTTAAAGCATATAAAGCATACAGAAAAGTCAAAAAGCACTGCTTGGAAATTACTCGAAAATCAGGGAGTTCATCGTCTCTTGAATAAACGATATCTTGCGACTTCGCCAAGCGCACCTACGCGCGTGCGTTTCGTAGCTAGCGCTAGTCCTGTAGTACACCGCTCGCACTCGGTTGTTACTTCATGAGTCAACTGGCCTCACTATATGGTGCACTTGGACTGCTAAGCACGAAAATCTAGATTCTTGCCCTTAAAATACCCTAATCAAGCTTAGTAAAGCCAAACACCAATTCTCAGTTTTTTTAGGCAAAAGGAGACCCAAAATAGATCTGTCTCGCCTTGATCGCCGATGGTGGGCCAGTGCCTCAGCGTTCCAGCCAGCCCCACGGTCGCGAAGGACGGTAGGTGCTCGTTTCCAGTTTTCCTTATTTATTTGCATAAATGCTCTAATTTGTCTTTAGTAGTATTTTATGTCATTTCCTTTCCCGGCCACAGCGGCTAGAGGTTTCGCAGAGTGAACCATTGCAGTCCATGTGCACTACACCATCACTGGAGTGCACAGGCACTACAGTGGAATTTCACTGGATTCTCCTGTAGCCGGATACTGTGAAAAAGGAATATGTGCATGCTTAGGAGCTAATGATTATGGGAAGTTCAGGACCAGCGGACCAGGATGCCCGGTAGCCTCACCGGGTTTGGGGCTGGCGCCGTGGCGGACAGAACGACCCTCGGCCGGGCCGAGGGGACATCAGTTCGGGCACTCTGGATTTTTCCCTCGGAGCCGATAACTCTAAATATGTTTCAATTGGCGTAAATTGAATAATTGGGCGAATTTAGCCTTGAATAGTTTAGTCTAGCTAGAATAACGGAGTTGACACCCAGTTGAATCACCTAGGAGTCACACGTAGTGCAGCCAGGCCAGCTGTTCACTACATTCACCCCTTTCTGGTCTGAGCTCGCTACCGTAGATTGTGTGGTCCTCATCGCCCTGTGTCACCACCACTTTTCCTTCTGCCCCTTTTACACCTATTGGATGTGTTCCGCGTGTGTAGGGATAGTGGGGTTATCATCATCGCTGTCTAGGTGATCCTGTGTGAGGCAGTACTCCTACCCGCTTCCACAGGTGATTGGGCCTCTATTGGTACTCTACAAATGCTTGCTACCGCTTCTGCCTATCCCATTCATTGGCTGGGTTCTCTGTCCGCCGTCTTGGCTGCGTCTGTTGACTTCTAGGTCAGTTCTTTGCTCTGTTGTGTACTACTTGTAGTGAACAGCCCAATCTCTCAGCTGACACTACGTGAATCTCTAACCGGTGCAACTTAGGTGCACATCGCTTAACGATTGAAGGACGCCACAAATATTACTCTAAAAACCGTACAATACCATTCTCCGATTGTAAAGGGCTTAAAATGCCGATTTCTTAAGAATCCCCTCTCTCAAACAGAAGAAGTGTCCGAGCGCCTCGTCCGCTACAAGGCCCGTCTAGTGGGTTAGCCAGCCCCACGTCCTAAGGTTTGTAGGCTCGAGTTACCCATTACACCACAATAATGGTCTGACAACTTCCTATTAAGTGCTAAATATTCTCTGGATTCCCCTTTATGATGAACGCACTCGACAGACACTCAGCGGAGACCCTACTATAGTGCCCGTGTACGATACTATGTCGTGCGATGCTGGGGATGCAGTTACTGTTCTGGATGTAAGAAGACTATTGCTTCTTGGGATGATACAGCCACTTGCGCGGATTCAAGGGATACAGCTATGCTGTGTTGTGCTGTACTTTGTTTCTGTGTTTGGTGTTTTTTCTACAGGGTTTGGTTTGTTCTGCTGTGCCGTGTAGTGTGGGTTTGTTGTTCAGGTATTCTCCCTTTACCTTATCATCTACAGGCATGAGATGACTGTGCCGTTCACCACAACAGCTCCGCTCGAGCTGCATGCTGGGGGACTAATTTTCTTCCTGTCATGGGTAGATCCAATCTCTTCACTCATATCTAGCTACTTGTAGCATTTCTTGCTTAGTCCCGTTTTGTGGCCAGCCGAATCCCCCACATTATGTGAGCATTGGCGCTGCACGCCGGCGGCTGCATGTTGCGCTTGGAGTTGTATGCCCGGATTAAGCTGTGGCTTCCCAATCCAAGGCACAGAATGCCTCCTATTAAAAGCGAATAGGTTCCCGCCTTTGTAACTTGGAGTCCATGTGATCCGTTGCTGTACTGCCACAAATGAGATTCAGTGTTCAATCCGCAGCACAGAAGCATTCTCTGACTTCCAGGCCAATTTCTGAAATCTCATCACCATTGCTGAGCAAGATAAAAATCTACGATGAAAGATGCAATAGCACACAGAAGCAAGCAAGACAACAAGGTATAGCCGAAAGCGCTGAAAGCCAGACAGCGAAGATAGGTGGAATAACTCTTCTATTGCTTTTCGATTAAAGAAGGTTAAACATTAATTTAGCAAAGGTGAAATATAAAAGCCATTCTCTTCCTGTTATGTAGCAAAACTAGAGAAAGGCTCTGTCCGCTTGACCCCTGTTTTTTTTTTTTTTTTTTTTTTTTTA
>NW_013563390.1:0-2899 GCF_000499605.1 Eimeria maxima | reverse complement strand
CCCCCTTTTTTTTTTTTTTTTTTTTTTTGTTATCAGTGCCCCGACTACTGAGCCCCATGCCCCTGCAGGGCTGCTGAGCACTCGTAACCGGCTGGCCTTGTTTGCTGCCGAAATTACCTTATTGCTGCATTTCTAGCTATGTCGAGAACCTGTGAATGCGAATGCGCAAACGCAAACCTTCCCTCCCCCCTTTTCATTGCATGAGAGCCCTCCGAGACGCCTAGCAGCGCACCGCAGCAGTACCATTTGTTCGAGCGTGCGATTTACTCGTTCGTTTTGGTCGTCTCCCTGGGGTGGTATGAGGAAGATAAAGTGCGTTTGATGTTGAAAAGCGTACACAGCCGCTGCCACACCTCCGACTGGAAGCGCGGGTCGCGGGCGGAAATGAGTGCCTCTGGGAATGCGAGGTAGCGAGTAAGGCGGTCTGCCAAAAGCTCCACAGTGTCCAGTGCAGTGAAAGGCTTCTCAGCTGGGATGAAATGAGTCGACCAACACCAGTGTCGAGTCGTTTCCGGTTGTAGTAAGGGGAAGATCGGTGATGAAATCAAGCCTGACGTGATTCCAACGGCGCGAGGGGATGACACGCATGGAAGAGAGGTTAGATCGAAGTTATCCGGGTGTGGCCGGAGGTGTTGGCCAACGATACCCAAGTGCGTCAGTTCCCTGACACCGTAGATTACTGTCGCATGTTCATGGGGCGCGATTACGTAGAGGTCCGACGACCTCCTTTGGGTTTGACCCGCAAGGCTATGAAGTTCCACTGGCATGCGGTACGCAAGCTCAAACAGCTTCTCATTGACTTTACCACACTACAGGCCCCTGACACTTCGGAGCCCTTTGGCCTGTACACAGAAGCTTCCAGCTATGCGATTGGCGCCGTTTCTATGCCAAGCTATGAACCCTGCTCAATAGAAATATTTAACCTATAACCAGGAACTGTTAGCGCTGATTATACCTTTAGACAAGTGGTCGCACCTGCTGAGAGCGGCAAAGCTTGCGGCCTATACCGATCATCAAGCCCTCACCCACTTACAACAGCTTAAGGCTGCCAAGCCTTTCCGTGGACGAACGCCCATATGGTTAGACTTTCTTGATGAGTTCCCACACCTCACCATCACTTGCCTTCAAGATTCGCCCAACCAGGTAGCGGACTCGCCTTCTCGCCTTCCCTCTCACAGCCCAGCCCCTCTGCAAACCCCAGGTACTCCACCCTCGCTCTCCCCGTCGGGTCATGCTTTACCCACTTTGGCAGCCACGGCACAGGTGGATCGACTTCACAACACCCGGCGGCTGCTTCGGGACTACTGCCGGTGTACGTTGTCGGACGTCCCATCACCGCCAGGGCCTTCCCCCGACTCCGCTTTGGCCTAAAGGGGGCTCTCCGTTTCTGATGTCGGATCCCCCCCGATGAGGTTCTTATCTTACCTGATAGAAAGTACCAAGCTATTCTATAGGCAGTTAACCAAGCAAGCCACAAATCTACACCATACGACACGGGTGCAAGAAGAACCATATCTGATCGTCAGTTTCCTGACGACGGTATTAATGGGCAACTGCTTCCCATTAGCTACAGTAATCATACATTTTTCTGAGAGACGCCACACCTTCAGCCGCAAACATTCGACGATCTTCGGATTAAATGAAACTTCTGGAAGCCCCCATATCGAATAGGGCCTCGCATTGGATCCCACGCGCATCTACTTTCAGAACTGCTGTAGTGCCCACTTTCCACAACATTCCGCATCTTTTCCAGTCTGCTGTCTCACCAGCTTCTCGCCACCATGGCGTCTCTACAGCGTCATCAATCGGGTTATCAGGCTCATCCGCCCCTTCTGCGTCCCTTCCGCTGATGTCGTCTTCTACTCGTCGCGTCTCTTCCCATTCATTCCTAGTTGTCTCTCTCAGGCTGCGCCCCTGCCGTTTACGCCAGCGCAAACGGCCTCCTCAGAGTCTGCAGCCTCTTCCACTACGGTTCTGCTCTGACTTAGCAGATTCTTTCCCCAGCCGGGGAAGGATGGCTGTCTCGAGTAGTGAGGACGTACCGCAGCGGCTGGTTAACGCCGACAGGCCGTATCCGGTAAAGTAGGCCTTGGGTGGATGACTTGCCCGAACTGTTGGAGGTTTTCAACTCTCGTTGCACACGGTCCCACGACCGCCGCTAAGACTGCAGGGGCTTCTCTCAAATGTTGAGACTGAACCCTTCCCCTACGGGTTATGCCCATGGCCAGTACGAGAGGCAAGTTGGCCAAGAGAGTCGGTAAAATCTGGTGCCTACATCGCTGGACCGTATGCCACTATTCTCGCGCAGTTGGCAGTGCACTGCTGGTAGTCGCAATTCCACCGATTCTTGCCCAGTTGTTAGACTCTATGTTCGACCTTCCAAATCACGAGGGCAACGCTCGCTTCAACGATTACGAATCGGTCATGCCCGCCCTTGTGGCTCGTAGATCCAGGAATTACCCCTGTGTGGCCTAGTCTAGATATTTGACTAACTCTTGGCCCCATTGGTGCTGCCCTAGACATTTCCATTTTCCTACCCATTTTTCTCGAACCGGAATCCCCTCAAGTGTGGGAAACCCGTCATGCATGGTCCCCTTTCGCGCGATACTGGCATTAAACAAACTGGATGTTTCTTTGCCGTTGCACAGGAGTGCTCTTCGGCGGAAGAAACGTGTTGTTTTGCCGAACTCTCGCCTTAACCAGCCCACCCCCTGTGAGAAATCAGTATGCGGAGTATCAGGGGTTCTTCCTTACTGCATCACTCTGTTTGAGTTCGACAGTCCCTTCAATTCCCCTTTGTGTCGCTGTTGGTGCGTTGATCTGTACTGTTAGGCCACTGTCGCTTTCCTGAAGCACGGTCCGGCGAGTTAGGGTTCGTGCACCTACGTCTCCGGTAGGA
>NW_013563389.1:16469-59897 GCF_000499605.1 Eimeria maxima | reverse complement strand
TGGACTGAAGACAGGGAGCATTATTCTTACCTTCTTTTAAACGCCACATCCACGAACACACACAATAAACCGTAAATGCAAATCGTCGGTATCCCCGTATGTCCTCCATCACTCACCTGGTCAAGTGTTAAAACATGCAACGAATTGCAAACCCAGCCCGACCTAATTGTGCCCTCCGTGAACATGCCTAGTGCAATCCGAGATGTGCTGGCACGCACCACCATGGGCTAAACGCGTGGCTCTCTGTGCGCGACTCTCGACGAAGGTGCGTGACAAGAAGGCAACAAACAACGGAAGCAAGTCAACCAACCGGTGTGTCTTGACACGCTATAACAGGCAGATCCATTCACGTCCCTGCATACCACACACCTTCTTGCCCTGAACGAGAACTGCTAATGCACCATATGCTTAAATATCCAAAAGACTTTCCCCACATATATAGATGTTTGGGAACGCTCCAAAAGCTGAACAAGGCTCATACTACTGGTGTAGACAGACATGCATGACACCCACACTCGGTGGAAATCCACATCGACATCAAGGAGTCAAACACCATTACTTCGCCTTCTTGGTGTCTGCCTAGCGTCACCTCTTCGTTTATTCGTCTGACTAGCTGCCCTAAACAGTTCGTCCATTCAAGCCTGACGACTCCCTAGCTCCCACCGTATCTCCGAGGAGGTTTACCTACCTACCAGGCTCTGCGCTTTTTGCCATGCTAACGCCCACACCCTAGAGCGAATCTGTGTTCCTCTGCGCCTACGCAGCACTACTGGTGAGTCGCTATGCTTGTATTGCTCCCGGTGAATCTACCCCAACATCTGTTCTATCTGTCCCTCCATTGGCGCTCATTGTTATGGCTACATGAGTAATTTTCCGTCTGGTTTTATCTTCATCGGATCTCCCCGAGTCCTGATGCTTATATGTCTATTTGCAAAGTTATTTCGACGAGGTTTAATTTGCTTGACTGTGTGTGCTCCGTCGCGGTTGGCTCTCAGGGCTGCGCTTCTGTTTGGCATTGTTTTGTGTGTACGTTAACAGCATAAGACCTGTTTCGTGCTCTAGCAGTCGGCACAGAAGCAAACACGGTCTGTCAGCAGGACCATTCCATGATGCACAATGTCCAAGGAATGAATTTTCCAATGGCTGGCGCTGTCTAAGATGCGCATGGCAAGCATATTTTGCTGCCACCGGGGTGCAAAGGCGATTCTAGAGAAGCCATTGTCCGTCCACGGGCAACCAGCACTGCATCCCTCGCCATAGTCAGGTGGATAAATGACGGTATCTTTTGAACGTACAGGACGGCTCAAACCAGGGTGGGGCATGATGGGCAAGCATGGCACCGCTGCGAACAAGCTCCTTTTTGATACAGTTAATCTATTGCAAAACACCAAAGACTGTTAATGCGCCTTGCTAAGCCCTCCGCAGATGTCGTCCCCATCCTCGTGAAGATGGAGGCACAGGTGTTCCAGACTGCTCACGTCACGCACGCTACCATTACGAATAGATCCCCACGCGGCGGGTCGCCCATACGTTCTAGAAAAATAACATGCACTGCCGCACACTGACGTCGTTCTTTTATCTGTCTGCCTTTTCCGCGGATGCCGCACGCAACAAGATCAATGTGTGCATCAGCTCCCACATAGGGCTACATCTATGGGTGCATTCAAACTGCGGTCGCAATCGCACGCAAATCGAATAGCATCATAGACGATAAGCATAAGACAGCAACGGGGGCAACGAGTGTGAGGCTTGCTGAGAGTTTGCACCTCAAAGCTTCTGCTCCCGTTTTTGAGTGCGCATATCACCACATTTCGGCTTCAGTACGTGCATATTATCAGGGATGTAGGGACAGAATGTGCGATGCAGAAAGGCGTTTGCATATTCAGTCTGTAGATGAGCGGATAATGCGCGTGCATATTTTATTAAAGAAACATGTACGCCGAAGAGCCCACCATCAAGGGACACCAGTGAGGCCCACGCTCTCTCCGCTCTAATTGCTAACGAAACCAAGTGAAGGGTACACTGTGCATACTTTCTGGGTAGTACAGACAACAAGTGGGAGGCAGATGAGCGTCGCGATACTGAATATGCAGAAGCGCGGATACAGTGCATGACACTATATCTAACTCTATAGGAACACACTCCAGCGGCGCGTGGAGTAGTACATGTACCGTAGCCCTCAGAATGTGCATGCCTTAAGTATGTCTCAGAGACTATGCACGCAGTGCTCACTCTTGACTTCTGTGCACACTATCAACTGTGCCTTGAGCTGGTTACATACTTGCTGATCCAACAGGCGAATATTGCAAATTGGGGGAACATCTGGAGTAACCATTTCAATGGTATTTACTCCACAACTAGGCACGTTGACGTATTCCAACAGGCCAATTGCGGATCCTGGACTGCTGACACCCCCAACATTCTCTATAGTGCAGACATCCCTAAATGGTACCCGATATATTTTTCGCAAATGATCTATTTTTCATCCCATATCTACAACGACTGCACGACCTCCTCACCGCACCTTGCAAAGGCACATAAGCCCTCCCTTCTTGCTCGCCCTCGTTCCGAGTCTACATAGGTATTGTAAGCATTATATACGGTTCCATTATCACAACAGCGGAACGGGAAATTGATGCACAAAGCAGCGCACCACTCACCCACAAAGCACCATCCCAAGGTGACGTGCTTGTGAAAGGCAAACGGGATGCGAAGGAATCCTCGGAGCACGGATAAACCTCCGTGCTAGCATAACACGAAATAAAGTGCGTTCCTTTCTCAAGTCCTACTATCATGCAGGAGCCATGCCAAGCACGGGGTGCAATAGCTGGCCACACGTTGCGGGCGAAAACGCATCGAAATATCAACGAAATGAACCCAATGTCACGCCACGAAGATTAACGTATTCCACCGCACAATACGTGCATCCAAACCGCCATTGTAATCGCATACACATCGAATACCACCTCAGAGCATACGGATTGGGCAGCAACTGGGGCAGCAACTGCGAATCATGCTCAGAGCATGCACCTCACAGCTTCTGCTCCTGCTTTTGAGTGCGCATCTCATCACCTATCGGTTACATCGCGACCGTACTTCCTGGGCAGTACAGACAGAACGTGCGAAGCAGAAACGCGTTGCCACATTCACTCTGTAAATGTGCGCTTGGGCAGATTTCCTCTCCTTCTACAGGCACGTGCCCATCAGCTAGAAAACTGTCCCCTGAGCTGTCAGTTCGCTTACGACACCATGCAGACAAGCCGCCGCTCCCAGCTCATGCGTGTGTTGGGTATGTCTCAGAGTGGATGCCCACAATGGGCACTACTGAATTGTTCGCACCCTCACCACTGTGCGTTCGACTGGTTACATACTTCCTGGGCCTACGACAAGTATCGCGAATTGGGGAAACCCCTACGGTAACATATGCAATTGCATTCAGCACACAACCAAGCATGTTGACGGATTGTAACCGCCTAATTACTCATCAGGGACTAGGTGCTGCACAACCGACTAAATTCGAGGTTGAGATGTTTTGTTGACGCCACTTGAGAGCAGGCCTCGCGATTGGACCTACGGGGTTCCTGCGCTGGTTGCCTGGATGTCGCCGCAGAGACACTGTGTAGCACGATCACCCACTATGTTGCAACGCAGTACACGTTTTGCACAGTACTCCGGAAATGGAGCTCACAGGGTGCGTCGCAGCTGCACCGTGGGATGCACTTTTTGAACTGCATTTTCGTCCATTAGAAGACTCTCAGATACGTGTAGAGCTCGCTTACACCGCCCGCGCAGTTGCGTTTGTTTGCCTGAACACACAGCTCGATGCGCGTCAACGGGCTCCTACCTTACTGCGAATAGTGTAGCAACTGTTATTGCTATGATTTTCGAAGACGCCCTCAGAATACGTGAAAAGCGAAGATTGCACAGCAACACCTCTGCGAATGTCCCCCGCATACCATCTAGGCCAAGGAGAACCAGGTTGTAACCGAAGAGACCTTCACACTAATTACGCACATTAGAATGCGAACCGAGCCTGAATGCGTATTCGTGGATGTTCGAAAAAAGGGCGTTTGCCACTTATGCATAAGGGAGACGCAAATTTCTTTTTGTCCCCATACATTCACGGTCAGCTACCCCTCATGCTGGGTATCGTCTATACCGGAATTCGTTTTCGAGAGGTTCGGAAAGGGGGGCCGAGCTTCTGAAGCGTGATGAGGAGGATGTATGCACAACACATTGGAGAGTTGAACGCACCATTCAGGAGAATATTTGCAGCTGAAATAAAGGGTCTGCAGCCAGTAGCAGAAGTCGTCCGTGTGTCCGGGTCAAGCCTTACTGGATATAAGCACTTTTATAAATGGCGGTCACCACAGTAAGCACTCACCCATACTGCCGGCAGCTGTGCGGATAGCGTCGCTGCAGCTACTGAACACACCTCTGTTTGAGGCCTAATGGACCTGACCAACATCCCGGCGTGTCAAAGGAGCGTTGTGCCATTGCGTAGTGGTTAATGTGCGCCATATATTCTACAAAGACATTACCATCTGAGCTCAGGTGTCCCACCTCATTTCACATTCATCGCTCTGTAGGTTTCACGCGGCATAACTCGATCCCACCAGGTGCGTGGCCCCATCACGCCTCACAGTGGTTGCTCAACGGGGTGTGCCCCTGTCCGCTGAGCTTTTTCCCAACTTGCTGTCAACCTATGAGCATACCTCCTGTACAAAGCAAGCTATCTCAGCAGATAATGGCCTGTTACACAAAGTGCACATATATTTGGGGACAGATGGCATGCGCGTTTGACACACATGCACTACGTGAATTACGGAGAACATTACTAATCAAAGCAACAGTTGCACCCTCTCCGCATTTAATATAGCCTAACTAACGTCGCCGATCCAGGTACAACCGCTTGCAATAGTTGTTCATTTCCCTCCGTTGGTACCCATCTTGCAGAATATGAATAAACAGTTCCGCCTTCATCCATAAGCACGCCACTTGAATGTGCAGAATATGCTTGTCGCTCCGTTCCCAGCAATTGTCACGTCGGTGTCAACTCTCCGTGCACTAAACATACACCCCCGGTCTGGCCACCGATTCTGCTAACCGTTCAAAGTGAACCGATACAATCGCTTCTGCCTTCTACAACTCAGCACCTTGCACATACACTGCCTCGTCAATTTTCAGACCATCTGCTGTGTCAGATAACCTCTGAGACACGCATCGCTATACGCCAGCATCCTCCTGTTTAATACCAACGGATATCAGGGTTATGGAAACAAGCTCGCACTTTTTCTGTTCCCCAAAACCATCAGCCTCTACCAAGGCATATATATGCATATGTGCCTGCCTGAAGACAGCATCAAATGTAGGCATCTCGGGCCCACACGACGAATGGTCTTCGGGTGGACAGTACTTTCTGCGTATCGTAGGGACTGTCTGTCAAACCGTTTACATAAATGTGCTTGCCACGTGTGCGCGTACTCGCTGGCGAAGACAGCAAGTAGCACCACGGAGCCTTAGCTGGAGCCTCAATGAGGTTTGCAAACATTCACCATCACATGGGTGCCGCCCCTGCCTACTGCGTGTAATGGTACACATGTACTGACCCATCTGTCATCTGCGAAGGAGTGCGATATCTGATGCTCCCTTGCAAACTCACAGCGCACAGCGGCAGAACACCTTCTCCGCCAACACCAAAATAAAACCGCCTCTAGGAAGAGACTAGCGCTTCATAGACTGCCATGCTGTACGTCTGCTCATGCAATAACACAAGATGCTTATGAGCTTACCAGCTTGTGCGTGACAGCCGTAATCTCCGCGCCAAGTAGGTGAGCTTGCCCCAGGTGTATACTTGCCAACGACCATAGTTCGCAATCGCGTCCCCACAGAGGGTAGCACCATACCTCCGCCTTATTTCCTTCAAGGCAAATTGCATAACCACACGGCGCTCGCACCTCTAGGACAGACAGGTCTCCTCAAAATCCATTGAGGGTGTTTAGCAGCCCACAGATATGACTTGAACTATGGCAGATGAGCCACGTACCATCAAGAGAAATCTACGACTGCAGGAGCACGTGTTGCTGTTTCGTCCTCGCATTGCAAAAACATGGAAAATCACGCAAAAGCATAGATGTCCACGCCTGCATTCTCGTACAAGCTGACGGGAAATAGCAGGGCAGGCGAATCAAGTGCAGGCCTAACACAACCTGCAAAATGTTACAATCCTGCAGAGGCGGTGCGCTCTGCGTCCCTCTTGCTGGAAGGCTACGTAGCAGGGCAAAGCCCTTAGAGTATCTCCCTCTTGCAAAGGGACAAAGTGGGAAGCGTGTAGCACCGACAAAAGCGGCACCACCCCTTCCTCGGACACCAGAATAAAACCGTCTCTAATGAAAAGCCGTTTAGAGCAAAATAGACTGCCATGCTGTACGTCTGCACATGCACAAGCCCATATGTGGATGCACGCGGCCATACAACCTTGTCGATAACAGTCATAATCTCGGCGCCAAGTACGTGAGCTCTCTCCAAGAGGCATAAATGCCAACGAGGACAGCTCACAATCGAGAATCCGCAGAGGGTGGCACCATACCTCCGCCTTAGGTGCTAACAGACAAACTGTATAACCACACGACGCTCGCACCTTTAGGACCGAAAGGTCTCCTTGACATTGCCAGCGTATCTCTAGCAGCCTCTAGATATGATTCCAACTACAGCAGGTCAAGGCATTGCAAGCCTGGCATCATGTGGAAGACGATGAAGAGAAATCCACGGATGCACGAGTACGTGTAGCTGTTTGGTCAACGCATTTCAATTCCACGGCTATGCATGCAAAAACACATATATCCAAAACTGCTTTCTCGTACACTCTGATAGGCACCAATGCCAATGAGCGGTTCCCGTAGGTATATACGCTGCTAAATGCAAATGCGCTGGGCAAACAAGCGCGCAACCACAGTGCCAAAGAAAACTGCGTTGACTCATAGGCTTCCGCGCACCCACACGAACGTCACTGCCCTACGGTGCGCAAGCAGTGGCGTCAGCTAGGTCTTCACAAAACACTGCAAAACCTACGGTGCGCAAGCAGTGGCGTCGGCTAGATCTTCACAAAACACTGCAAATACGCCGTCCCTCAGGTATACCCCAGCAGAGGCAGGGGAGGCGACCTAAGTGCAACCCTAACTCGAGCTTGGATATGATGCAGACTCCTGGCGAAGGCGTCTTTTACAAGTAGTCCGTCATTGCAGGACGACCAGAGATGTAACGTCGATGGCGTGTTATAATCACCGCTTATGTGAGAACTATCAAGCGGATTCGCAGTTTCCTGCTGCCCTGCAGCGCAATAAAGCTGTGGCTCTAAGGTGGAGAGGTCAAACTGAAAGCAGTGCCGTATGAGGAAGTTGGTCATAGTCCACGAAAGAGAAAACAGCTCTACTAATTCCGTTCAACCAAACAGATTCGCCTCACTTTAAGTTCGTCATCGCCTTGGTTACTCGATAGTGCTTACGCGCATGCACAGTGGTTCTTGGAAAAACCATGTGTACCACTTTAGTTTGTGTTGGCCACAACCACAGCCTTTCAAAATATTTGGCCATCATCCCCCTCCTGCGTGAATCACTTACAATCATGCATCTCCGGCCCGGCTATCGGAAACAACCAAACGTTCCACACATATCAACTTGTGTTCGGTACCTCCCCTTACTATTTATCGCACTCTACAAGTGCTGCCACCCCAGCGTAGAGACTATCTTCTAAAATACTGGATTTTCTCTGGCACTGCACGTCCTGAGGCCGACTCGCCCAGCTCTCGTGCTTACCGTCGTAGATCGCAGTTCACTCGAAACCACCTGGCCATGCCTCGCACTACAAATTCATCAAACTAGCCTCATGGAAATATGCAACTATGCGTTTTACCAGGGTACCTTAATCGCTCGGGTACTCGCTCAAGTGCCGGGACCATGACGTTCCCCAATTGTCTGCGGAGTTACAACGAGCTGTTCTAGCTTCTGAATACCGCTATGTAACCCTGATTGTTTATTATATGCATACTTTCTGGGAGAAAAACAATTAGGTGCGATGCGAGAGGATTTTAAGCCTCACCGCAGCCGTGGACGAGGGCGGACAAAGAGCGTAGCCACGCGCCCTTCACACAGTCGATACCGCTCCGCGCACCACTGCAGATTCTCCAATTCGTAGATGTAACTAATTTGTGTCTGAAAACGCGAGTCAAGCGCATGGCTAGCACATGTCACATCGACATCGCCAACAGTAGGCACATGCGTCTACACCAGCTTAGCCACTGGATGCTGCGTTATCCAATAGCTCGAGAATTGTCCACAGGTTTCTGGTCTATTCGTGGAGCGGTATCAGGCTCAACACAATTCGTGCTGCTCAGCCACTGGATGTCACCAACGAGCACGTATCATGCTATACCACCAGCGGTTCTTCCACAATGTTGCACATTCGACAAAGCGCACAGCTAACTCGCTGCTATGCATCTGGTGTTACCGCGAAAGGCCTCCTCAGAAACTCACGTATGTACTGCTTATTGCTCTATGTCAGTATTCCCCACAAAGACGTTTCTCGCAGACTTGAAAATCCCCGGGGCACTAGTGGTCAAAATCATAGCAAACCAACACGAGTCCTCCTTTCGAATGTGTATGATTCCTCCTATAGTTCCATTCATACGAGCTTAAACGTGGCAGTACCTTAAGCCGCGTAGGTGTCTTGAGGTTGCTACTGATGGCATATATACTGAAGAGACGAGCGGGGAATAACAATGCCCAGGCATACGCTAGTGCAGACAGGCTGCACCGTTCCACGAGACTGGCGCATGCAAGCCCGATATCTCTCTATCAAATTCTGCGGACAGTCGAGGCGGCAGACAGTTCTGACTAATACAAAGGCATTCAAAGTAAGCGAATGCCTAACGCCAACTGTCAGCGGATGTGTAGTCACGCACAAATGCCAACGTTCAACGTCTTGGCCTGCTGGATGGCACACGAATATCAAAGATATGTATAGCCTACGCTCACGTTACAGCAATCACTTGATTCACTGCTCGTGATTGCGTGTACACCAAGAAACCTGCTTGGTGTTTGACTTTGCACACTATGGTATTGTGCTATACGGTGTTTTGCTCTACGACACCCATATCGCTCTAAAAGCTGCAAAAGAATACCTATTTTGCACTTTCTCCTGAGCTGGCTTGCGCAAGCAGAAAAGCCCATCTGCACCACGGCCGCCACTTCCTGCAATGATATTCGCTAGGCATGCACGTTACAGCACTGCACAGCAACGATTCCGGCGACGAAATGCAGTGCTAACGTGACAGCCCTCTCCAAGCTCCTGATAGTGAACGTTTCATTTACAAATGAACAGAGCTATATTTGCCTTTACACGGAGGATCACCACATGATTCACGGCATTCGCGTACAACACACTCTTCGGACGGATGCATAGTCTCAGACGTTTTCACAGTCGCCCTCTACCAGCTCCACCACCGTCGGAACGCTCCTTGTTCATACTTTCTGGACCTCCCAACACACGATTGCAACGGCACATTACATAGGCACACCTCACTCATAGATGTATGTATACGCACTTTACACAAAAGCTATTTGACGTGCACTCCACCAAACTCTGCTCACAGATGCTATATGCAATTGATAATACATCCAATCTGACTAGCCAAGACGGCACGAAGCACCTAACTGCGGTATGCTTCCGTTTACAGAGCTCATTCCCGAAATCCCTGTCGCTTGGGAAGTTCTTTGTAGGTGTGGAAAAGCCGATGCACGTCTAGGCAACAATCACAAAAATGAGAAGGTTCAAAATATGTGCAGCTAGGCAATTACAGGGAGGAGGAAAGTAAACCAAATTGCAGAGGCACAGCTACCAACGGCAATTAGGCGAACAGCAAACTGTTGGGCCGATACATACCACCCACATGCACAGCCCAAATGCGTCTACTAAACTCGTCGATTACCCTTCTCCGCATACACCGTTGTTCCAGACATCACTGGCGCCCGCACCTCCCGTAGTGATTATCCTATTCCGCAAAGGCTTACGGTTGTCACTTTTGAGTTATGCGGAGCATGGCAGGTACGTGCTGAGGCAATCTTTGCACTAGAGTACGATATCGCACTCTATTGCTCACAAGGGATAAAACCAACGCACCATCCCTCCCCACTTATACCGGAGAATGGAACAGTATCCTCGCTGCTTCTGCTGGTTTTTCGCCCCCAAACGCAAGGAGGGACACACTGCTCTATTTACTGTGAATTTGAACAGATAGCCGTACCTGTCGCCACACTGCACTCACGTCAGCATGTGCCTCGGAAACGATGCGTGCCATCGGCAAGTTTCACAGCCGCGCCTCAGTGTTGGCTGCCGCATTCTGCGCATCTCAGCAACCATCCGTTGGATGGTTTACGTACAAGCTGCGCCAGCCAGCTGTAGCAGCGAAGGCGGGCATTGCCACATTGCATTCGCGGGTAGGAAGGCGAAACTCTATGGCGTTCATGCCAAGAAGAAAGCCGCTTAGGCATATGGGCCGGCCTCATCCTCAACCCACTTATCTCTGATAACAGCATGATATCAACATGTGTACTGCCAGTTCCCTTTTAAACGGTTAGAGATGTCCGAAGACTCTTAACGGATCGTAAACGAGGCGGACGCACAGAACAGTCAACGGTTTCCCGAACGGAGGAGCCCATGAGGAGAACTACTCAACCGAATATCAAACCATCAGGTATGTTCACCCGACCTCCCTCACAGACACAGTAGTCTTACCGAGATACTACAAGCTTGAATGAATACATCAATCCTCCAGTTCACACAACGGCACCCAGGTCGGAACCACGCGCCGTCATTCCAGCATTGTCAGATGTTCCTCAACTCATTGGCAGCAACGGATGTTAGCCGAAGTCGTTGGCCCCAAACCGTATATCGAAACACCGTAATACCGCGTATAAATGGATATCAAGAACATGCGCCTTCATCCGTAGACTACTCCTGGCTGCTCTTGCAGGTACGCATATCTGTATCGTTAAACAGTGCGCGTTTATGTTAGCAGGCGCCCGTGTATGCCTATAAACTATGGCACAACAGCATGCAAGGCTAATAACTGTCCAATCCCCAGATGGATGCTTTCAATACGTCACCCAGCCGTTGATGCCACTGCTGGATGAAGGCGTTTCTAGCCCTCTACAACTATCCGCCACAAGGTGAACATACTGCCTAGGCCGAAGCGCGAACGGCTACAACCAAATGAGGCATTATTATACTGCTCTGTGGGTACCCCGGTGCGGGTCCTGCCCGTAAGACAACTCCAGCATACAGGGCAACCAGACCGTGTATGCAAGCCGTTAGCGCCTCTTACATATGGCCGCCACAACAATGTGCGGACCCGGCTTTGCTGAAATGTCGGCAGTACGTCCGAAAGGTTTGGGAAAGGTATTCAAGCACACAAAAGCAGGCTGCGTGTCGCATAGCTGTGGTCCGAATTCCTAGGTGCTACGAATCTCTCTCACAAGAACCAGGGTTGGGTGTCCATGACACGCTATACCATTATACGCAGTTCAAAACAAAACGTCTCAGCATGATCAAATGTCGGTTAGATTGTGTCCATACATCCTGCAAAAGCCAAAGTGGACAAAACAAATAAAGGTCCATCACTGTTTCTCCCCGCGTTGTCTCAACACGAGCAGTCCAAAATGATCCTATGATGAAGCTAAAGCTCCCTACAGAGAGGAACAGGCACTCACACAACAGCAAATTATTTTGTTTGCATCCGTTCATCCACTTGAACTCACACTCACAATTGCTAAAATGGTAGTCCGACGGTGTACACACTTGCTGGAGAAAACAGCTCACCCAGTTACAACCGATGAAGGCGTTAGTGCATTACGCCTGCAGAGGCGTAATGCATATACATACGTTCAATTGTAACTGCGATGCATTAAACATTGCATTGCCTAAATATCCGGGTGAAAGCGGGAACGTTTGAGGAGCACGAAAAACGACAATTTTCCTTCCCCCGCCTATGGCCGTCGCCAGTACTCCTGAAGACCATATTGTGATGAAGTGCTGGCAGTATCGCTAAACCTCCCCAACAGATAACTCCATGCATTCAACTACCGAAACGCACAAGGTTCCGCTCTTCGCCGTGCCTCGTACTGCTACCTGGTACTAACGCCTTTCCTACAAACCCCAGAGATCAGCTGGTATCCATAGCACGCTATCCTTCCGCAGCCTTCAACGCAGTCGATGACAACGCATTTGCACTTCCGCAATTATCTGTTAGAGCCTGTACGTACTTGCTGTGGTGGTGATGTTGATGAGTTACGGCTGCAGATTGACGATTGCAAAGCATGAATCATTGAATAACCGAAGCATGCGCGTCGACCGGGAAGCTGTCCAGAAACGCTGGAAATGTCCATTTCCCTCCCAGCGCCTATTGCCGTCGCCAGCATATCTGACGATCGTTCTACGATGAAGTGTTGACAGCATCCCGACACCTCCAGAAATGATAACTGCATGCATTCAACTACCAAAACGCATACTGTTTCGCGTTTCGGTTTGCCTCGTATTGATACCTGATACAGACGCTTTTCTTACAAACCCCAGTGCTCAGCGGGTGTCCATAGCACGCTATCCCGCCGCAGCCTTCAACGCAGTTGAGGACATCGCATTTGCACTTCCCCAATTGTCAGTTAGACTGTGAACATACTTCCTGGGGAAAACAGCTCACGCGCGTGCAACTGGTGAAGGCATTAATGCATTACGTAGACAAATTAGCGCATGCAAAACATGAATCACTGAATAGCCGAAGCAAACGCGTCGACCTAGAAGCCGCCCAGAAACGCTGGAAATGTCCATTTCCCTCCCCTCGCCTACTGCCGTCGCCAGCATTTCTGACGATTATTCTATGACGAAGTGCTGAAAGTATCCCGAAACGTTAGCAGCGGACAAAGAGACGCACTCAACTACCGAAACACTGGAGGTTTCGCTCTTCGCCCTGACTCTTACTGCTACCTCTTACAAACGTTTTGCTCACCATCCCCAGAGCTCAGCGGGCATCCATAACACGCAATACCTCCGCTGCTTTCGAGACACGGTCAACGCATTCGCGTTTGCGCAATTGTTGGGTAGACTGTGTACATACCTTCTGGGGTGACATCGCAAGCGTTTGCAAGGGATAACGGCATAGGTGCAATATGTGCGTAGATTGGATACTGAGGAGCGCTAATCATTGGGTTCAGCCGAAACATTGGCATCACCCAGGGATCAGCATGAGGCACCGGAGCATCAATGCATAAGGTTTCGCGCACAGTCTGGATGCACATTGGTGCCGGTTACATAGGCTTCTTCTACCCATTCCTGAGCACGCCCCCCATAGCCATTTGAGGCTTTCCACGCAGTCGGTGGAAACGCATTTACACTTCCACAATGTGGGGTTAGGGAGTGTCCATACTAGCTAGAGAAAGCAGGCGTTAATGCATCACATGTGTAGGTTGGAAACTGAGAAGCATCAGTCATTGGCTAGCCTAAAGACCCACGTCGTCCAGGAAACCGTCATAAAATATGGGACACACCCAGGCTGTTCCACGCGCTGATCTCCAATGCAATCACTTCTAAAGATGGTTCTACGATGAAGTCTTGACTGCACCCAAAGGCGTTAAAACGGGTAAGGGCATGCACTGATCCACCGAAACGCAGACGTTCTCGCTCACGGGCTTTGCTCATAGTAATATCTGTTTTAAGAGCTTCTCGTGTAAACACCAGCACTCGGCGGATATCCATTACACGCTGTACCTTGGCGGCCTTCCATGCAGTCGGGAGCAACGCATTTGCACTTGCGCAATTGTCTATTAGACTGTGTACAGACTTGCTGGGGAAGGCAACGCACGCGGTTGCAACGGATGAAGGCGCTAAAACAATACGTCTGCAGACTGGCTGTGGCGACAGCAAAGCATGAATTAATGAATAGCCAAAACATAAGCGTCAACCAGCGGGCTTTTGGAATACCACGGGTTACGTGCATGTTCCTCCGCTCGCTTATTGCCGTCGCCAGCCCTTGTACAGGTCGATACACGGTGCAGAGTCAGCATTATGCCCCTACCGTTCCATCGGATAGAGACAAACACGCAGGCGTACGATTGGTTGTCGCTGTCACGACTCGTACTTCTACATGTTAGAAAAGCTTTTCCTACACGCCTCAGAATCCGGAGAATATACATAGTACGCTATCCCTTCGAGGGTGTTTGAGCAGCCAAGAACCTTGAATATGCACCCGCCCAGTTTTCGGGTTGACCGTGTACATACTTGCTGGGGAACACAACGCACGCGGTTGAAGGCATAGATGGATTACGTCTGCAGTTTGGCTGTTGTTATCCCTTCGCAGCCCTTCACGCAGTCCGAGACAATGCTTTTGCACGTCCGCAGTTGTCGACTCGCGTCTGTACACACTTGCTGGGCAAAACAGGGCACGCGGTTGCAACGGGTGACGGCGTTAATGCATTACGTCTGCAGATTGGCGATTGAAACGCATGAATCATTAGACAGCCGAAACATACATGAAACGCTGGATATTTACACTTCCCTCGCCCCGTTCTATGATGAAGTGTTGACAGTATCGCGAAATCTTCCCAATAGATAACTGCATGCATTGAACTACCGAAATGCACAAGGTTTCGCGCTTCGCCTTGCTTGGTATTGCTACCTGTTGAAAAGGAGGCTCCCAGAAACCAAGCAAGTCTGCGGGGATCCATAGCACGCTATCCCTCCGCAGCCTCCAACGCAGTATTCGACTGCGTCAGAGGCTGCAAGTGCAGAGGGCTTCTGAATTGTCAGTTAGACTGTGTACATACTTGCTGGGGAAACCAGCTTCCGCGGTTTCAACGGATGATGGCGATAATGCATTACGCCTGCAGATTGGATATTGTAAAGCATGAATAATTGGCTGGGCGAAACATATGCTCCAAACAGGCAACCCTCAAGAAGCAGGACTCCACTCCATATTCTTCCCCTCGATGATCCCCATTCCGTAGGAATAAGTGTCGACAAAACCCCGAAACCTTCCCAACGGGTAAACACAGGCATTCAACCACTCAAACGCAGAACGTCTCGTGTCTCGCCTTCACTCGCATTGGTACCTCTTATAAGCGTTTTTTCAGGGTAGAGTGAATCATTGGAGAGCCGAAACATACACGCCAACCGGGAATCCGTCAATAGCCGTGGGGCACGTCAATGGTTCCCAACGCGCTTATTGGCGTCGCCTGCAACTATAAGACTGATATATGAGGCATATCGTATAGAAACAGGCACTCGGGAGGCCGAATGAACAGTGGCTGTACCGGTGGTTTCTCACGTCGTGCTACCTCTTAAAAAATCGTCTCTTACAAACCTCAGACCTCCGCTAGTGTCCTTCAGGCTGTAGACCTTGGTGGTTGTCCATGCAATCATGTACAACGCAATTGCGCTTGTG
The DNA here is from genome assembly GCF_000499605.1 of Eimeria maxima. Classification (NCBI taxonomy): domain Eukaryota; phylum Apicomplexa; class Conoidasida; order Eucoccidiorida; family Eimeriidae; genus Eimeria; species Eimeria maxima. The sequence goes on along the minus strand of NW_013563389.1, from coordinate 44,410 downwards.
CAGTCTGGGGCTAGACTGTGTACATACTTGCTGGGGGAAGAAGCGCACTTGGACGCAGCGGGTACAGGCGTTTATGCGTTACGTGTGTGGATTGTCGACTAAGAAGCATCAATCCTTGGATTGCCGAAACATACTTGCCAACCACGAAACCTTCAAGAAACACGAGTCACGTCCACGTTCCTCCACGCGCTTGTCACCATTGCAAGCACGTCTAGATGGTCCTATGATGAGATGTTTACCACATCTCCAAACCTTCCCAACGAATAGATACAAACATTCTGGCGGACCAGGGCAGACAGATTAGCGTCGCCTTCACTCGTATTGCTACCTGTTACACAAACGTCCCTGACAGATAACAGAACTCGGAGGGTATCCGTAATAGCTTGGCGGCTTTCCACGCAGTCAAGAAAAACTCATTTGCACTTGCACAGCTTGGTACTAGGCTCTGCACATACTATCTAGAAACAAAATGGCAAGCCGTTGCAGCCGGTGCAGGCGTTAGTGCTTTACGTGTGTATATTTGCGACTGAGAAGCATCAATCAATTTATGGCCGAAACATACAACTCAACCACTACGAAACCGCCATGAGCCGCGGGTCTCCCCCATGTTCCTTGGCACGTAGTGGTGTCGCCAGTTTCTGAAGTTTTGTCCGTGATGAACTATTGGCAGTATCCCCGAAACGTCGTTGGAGAGAGAGACAGGTACTCAGGCCCACGAATGCTGACTCTTTCGCGAATCCTTTAATCGTATGTGTTTGTGTTACATACCGTTCTAAGGTGCGACGAAACATGTAACTGCATACACATAATACGTCGTGCATTCCGTGCACCTGACGACCATGGGTTTTCGCCTGATCGACTGTTATACGTGCACGTACTTGCTGGGCCCCACGACAGATGCAGCAGAAGGCACTTCCTCAGTGTGTCTTTGCTCAGTCGCATGGACTGCTGGGATCTCGATAACTGACATGTCCACGTCTATCGGGAAATTGTCAAGCAATATGCATGAAATAGAATTTCCCCCATGCAATTGTCGCCGAACACAACCTACGTTACAGTCGTTATCTGTTGCGTGTTAGCGATACGCAAAGAATGCAAAATACAATCGTGCTCACAATGGAGGACCGTTTTCTGTATGATACTGACTATTATTTTTCAGTGATACGAAGCTCCAACCCCTACAAAGAGAAACTTCAGTGAAAAGCCACAACACACCAAGCCATCGTGTGTACTGGTGAATCGAACTTGTGGTCACCTGTCTGTTAGACAGTGTACATACTCTCTGTGGGAAACGGCTCGATCTTGCACCAGAAAAGGGAATGAGAAACTACTTGTGGAAAGGAGCGTACGTGGTGAGTATGCAATTTATAAGACAATTATGCACGTCAATCGGGCCGGACTCAAGGAATGTGGATCAGCTGCATGCACGCAAGACAACATATAGGGATCGCTGCTTATTGCAGCGTCTGCGCTATCCGAAGATTATTTAGCCCACTTGCACAAAGCGTGTCTGCGCAGAACTGTCTATTGTTTTTCTCAAGGCCCTGGATATTACTTTTGGGCTCTAGAAAACCTTACCTGCTTTAAAGTAGAGCTTGGCACGAAACCAGGAAGACACGTAGTCATCATACGTACTCGGCAATCAACCACTTTCACTCGACAGCTCCAGCAAGTACATTTAACTCGACTGCAGGCTCTCTCCAGCACGCGCTTGAACAACAGTCGTCCAAACCCCAAAGTCGCATAAGACTTGCGCTCAGCACACTTGGGTCTGAACGTGGGCTGTTGAACGGACTCTATTCATCCATGCTGCATCCCTTTTGCGTTGTGTTCCCTTCCAATGATGCATGTCGAATTGGTGAGGGGCCTGTACATGTTTTCGTACTCTTCCGTCACACCATCCAAGTAGAGCAACGGATCCGGTCTGACAACGTGCCCTCAGCATGTCATAGAGTCGTTGTTGAAGCTGTTGCTATCATTTAACAACCACCGGGGCTGTCGTTTAGCCTTGTGCCATACTTGCTGAGACGAGGCACATGCGATGCAGCCAATGCCCTCACTGCAACAACGTGTCTGCCAACAGCGGGAACTGCACTTGTCGGCAGGATCTGTCTTGCAGATGCAGGTGGTTGCGCCCGAGCAGTCCTTTCTAACCAGCATCAGAGGTATACGCTATAATAATAAACTGATTTCCCGTTGATCTAGCGACTGTGTGGTGCAACCCACAGGCACGTGTGCGTCTGAAAGCAGAAGTTGTGAGGTTGTCACAAGCATTCCATGATCTTATGGACGTGGGCAAATGGCTCGCACAAAAGAAGTGGCTTCAGTACGTCTGTTAATGGCTTCACAATGCTTGCAACTGACCTGTGTGCAGCTCGCCAACTGTACGCTACACTGCGTGCATACTTCCTGTGCAAAGCACCCATTGGCTTAGCACGAAAAGGATTTTCACCCCGCATATGAAGGAATGGGGCGAACCGCCGGTGCTTTCGATATAACTAGCACACACCCAAATCATCAGTCCACCAATACTGCCGAGTGTCTAGCACAAATCACCGAATGGTCACTTCTCTCATCTACCGCGTATCGCTCTTCAAATACTCTGCACCACAGCTGACACATTTTGTGATGCTAAGCTCTGTATTGCAACGAAACGCTGACGCAACCAAGAATGCTGTCCCGGTATATGCTAAAAAGCAAGCATCGTTAAATCAAAACTACTTCTAACTTCAGCTCGTCATCTCAACGAATGTGCATGCCCTCACTTATAGGTCAAAGCCATCCCGCAGGGAACCCGAAACATAAGCATGCATACAGAAATGCGCATAGGATGAATTGAGGATGATGATCATGATCATGATCATGATGACGCGCTCGCGTGCATCCGAGTTGCTACGCACTCCACAACAGTTCAGCGTTCTATATATCATACGTCCCCGTTACCACGGCACCCAATACTGTGCATACTTTCTGATAATACCAACACCCAAGCGACCGTCACCTCGTGGCTCCGGACACTCCCAGTCGAACTCCACCAGCACACGGCCTCCACACATGGATGCTCCTAGTTGACTACAAACTTCTGCGCATACGCCTCCTGGCAAACGACCCAGCCGTATGTCGATACTTCCGCGTTCTGCAAACAATTGCTATCATGCATCAATAGCCCTGGACGCCTAACGGAACTGACCGTGTAGTCGTTGCCATGTATCCGTCAGCCCAATGTAGTGTTTTACCAACTCAAATCCATAGTTTGGAGTACCAACACCCTCTCACAGCCGCATACCGTTGGGCATAAACCTCCCGCCGGAGGATAATAAAAAGAAAATCACCTTAAACGCCAATAAGTTCCAAATCTCCTTCCCCGCGCAACTCCATACATCTGGATGGATGAACATATACGTTGATGGGTGACTCGTACGAGCTGATATGTTGCAGTGCATACACCCAGGCCGAGCACGCAAATCTGTTGTTTGCTGTTAATGAAACAGTGACTCGCCAAGCGCTGGGTCGAGTGCAGTGACAGAGCACGCGCCAGACGTTCGTTGGCGCAGAGAAACTGCAATACCAGATGGCGTTCGTGCATGAATGTCCCCTAGCATTCCACCAACTGCTGCACATATGACTGCTAGGAAACGCAACTGATTGCAGCCATGTTAAGTGACCCAACCACAAGCGATATACGATCTGTGAAACGATGAAGCTGGCTGCATGTGGTGTACTTGGCACGTCACGCTTTATTTAAGGTTTAAAATGAATTAAAAATTCATTTTGCGGCAAGACGTAAGTCATACCGCATGTCTGTGACGCAAGCAGACCAAAACCCTACTTCTTTTGTGCCTGTTCCCCGTACGTGGTAAGTCTACGACAGGTTTCCTTTGGAACAATCTGTTCCGAATGCAAAACAGTATACACAATTTCGTGCGATTGCCTGTGGTTTTGCCCTTTCCTGCTTATCCAATACGTTCAGAAGTAATCTACGGTTCCCGCGTTCATTCGTTGAACCTTTCCTATTTGCTAACCGTGTGATAGCCTTGTCTGTGGGCCGCGACCCGGGTTAAGGTATATGCATTCGCCAGGAATGCCTGTCATTTACGCTGCTAGCTGCCGACACTCGAATGCGGTTTACAGAAATACCTGCGTGTTAGCTAATGCCTCCTAATAAGTGTCGCAGTGCAAATATACTGCTTCACCAGTGATGCTATGCTTTGTAGTGTCAGGCTCTGTTTCGCAAATGCATATCCCACCATCCATACTCCCCCTACACAGCAGCTACCAAAGGCAAACGCGCATAAAGCAGCGCGAGATAGCGCTGCTTCACACACCGCGGCTGGATACGGCACACAGGCACAAAGCAACTATGCCTGCGGGCGTACGAGCTGGAAAGAAGACGATTGTACCTGAGGGAGGCTCCGTGTTGAATAGAACAGCATGCGCGTGAAACGGTGGAGCAGGATTGAGCAAGCTGAAACCGTAAGCGCACGTACGGGAGCTGCATAACTCTAATGGCCGACGCCAGCTCTAAGCCAAGCACTACCGTGTACACAATACGCGGTGTCAGTGAATTGGCTAGTCAGCCTTGGAGGGTCAGCCGATCTCCGATTGTGCACAGAACACCTAAATCATAAGTAGCCCGGCTACAATCCGATGCGATTCCATGTTTAGCACAAGCCCCCCCGAAGCTGCGGGTGCCACCTACGGCATATTGCCCTGCAATTATACTCCCTAACCAGTTTAGTGTCACTGTGTATAATGTGTTATTTTGCTCGGCAAATGCATTGCAACGACAGCACAAAGACGAAAGTAACACACAAAGTAAGTCGAACTCCCACTTCTAACAATGTATCGCCATACATCCGCGCGAATGCATACTTTATTTATATGCATGCCGGATCCCTTACAACCTGAGCCACGACAGTAGTCAAACCCTCTTACCTGCACCACGTATATGCGTATGCTGCTGGGGGCATACTACACAGTGCAGAAATTGTTTGCAGTCCAAACCCCAGATACAGCTTCCCCCGGTTGCCGCCCAAGGCGCACTTACACGAGTTGCATTGCTACGTGATGGTTACACATATTGGTCCGCAACCTCCCCGACAGGTAACGCGTATACTGCTACGTGCAGAAGAACATGATTTAAAATGGGGCAAACGAATAGTTCCCACGCTTGAAGCCAAGAGGTCGACGACGCAGCTGGATACGTTTGGTGTATTCATCAAGTCCATCATTCCTGGAAGGGCACAGCGAATCGAAAGTATACAAGGACTCCCAGTAGCACCACGGCCTTGCAGGTCGACAACCTATGGCTACGCTGAATTGGTACAAACGGATTGCCGTACGATTTCAAGGACAATCAAAAATCGGCGACAAGTTGAAAAGCTGCTTCAACTTCGAACATTAGATACACCCCAGAGCAGGGACACTCGAGTCCAGTACAATTCATCCATTTTTTTGCTGGTTCCGCGTCCTTTCGGGCAAGCACCATAACTGGTAGTCCACACAAAGCGAACAGCCACCAATTCCCTACCCGCAGAACAGCTAGTACCATAGATAGCGGGTAGCATTTGCTGCTCTTTACCACGTTTTGCGGGGATATACACCATGTCAACAAACACGTGCAGCAAACTGTATTGTCGAGATCTTTATTGCAAACTTTCACGGTGGCTCCGAAACCCCACTGCACGGTGGATACCAAAGACAAGCATTGCTAAAACAGGCTTAAACTTAATCCATGAAACCGTACGTTACTCATGTACACGTACATCTATGTGTGCCCCCAAGTGTTTGCAAAAGTAAAAGTACCCATACGCTAGTTCAGATGCTTGGCGTGCTTCAGCGTGTAGTTGGTATTCATGGTGAAGGCTCCGCACGTTTGCCGTGCTGTTCTAATTACACACATACTTGCTGGCGACCTCGGTGGCAAAACACGATGCACCGGAAGGGTCCGCCACACTGACAACGTAAAGGCTGCCAGATGAATTCCATAGCCCACATCCAGGTCTGCTAGCTCTCCCCAATCTTACCAAAATGCCCATCCCCCGATGATGTCGGCTTCAACCAGAGCCACCGCACGGAGCGCAAGCCTGACATCGATTTCAGGCCGACACAGTCCACTTCACAGTGGTGGGGGACAAACGAGAATAGAATATTTGCACCCCTTTGGGCCCATAGCGTGCACCCAGGTATCCATTTGTCTCCATCCAATACGTTGGACAGATATGGATATTTTGCGATGATTACATTCAACACAAATCATTATCTGCACGTCAACGCGTGCGGTCCCTTCAAAATAAAGACGCCTATCTATACTACAGGCTTCCTCTGTTGTTGGAATAGCCAGTGTCTACAAAAATGTACTGGGGTATCCGCGTCAGCTGTGCAGGCGTGAAGGCTACATCGGCAAGTTGAGTTGGTCGAGAAAGAGCCGCAACCTGTCTGCTGCTATTCTGACTACACCCAGTACACACTACATCATGCACGAGCTGATTGGCCCGTTACTCTGCAGAAGGTTTAGCAAACGTCGCTGTTCGCTCGCTGTTGCCTTCTAACACCTATCTGCAGACAGGTGTTCCTAGAGCTAACCGCTAGGTTCCATGTCAGACTCAAGCCTTCACAATGCATAAAACATCACCTGACGTCCCCGGCAGACGTGTTCATTAAGGCAGGCACGCTAAACTGAAGCAATATCTCACTCTTTCTCATAATAAAAAATCAGATATGCACTTATGCCAGCATGATGGCAAACAGCCAGAAATGTACGTGAACCCATATGCATGTAAATGCGCTTCAGACTCCAACTAGCAGTTTCGCCTGCAAGCCATTTCGCATCTCCGCACCTCTCGGAGCACCCTAATACATACTGCCTGGGACAAAGAAAGCCCATACACAACACCGCAGGACGCGTCGCCGCACTGCAGCCCTAGACGCGCGTACACGCATTCCACTACTACACGGCCAGCACGAATGCAGAGTTGCTAGCTCGTTACACAATACTGAGTTGCTAGCTCGTTACACAATACTGCGTGTTTTCCTGTCGGTAGACGGGTTTTATTCCAACCCGTTTAATCCGGTGACGCCTTGACACTAACTGCAGAACAGTGCAAAGGGTTGTGTGTGTCATCATCGTAGAGTCGCTGCGTGATATAGCAGCCCTGCGTGGAGCGCGATAAGCATTCTGCTGTGCATTGGCGACCTTGCACCACAGGCGCTAACAAGCCTTATGCGTCGTGATCAGCAATAACCACAGAATGACGTTCAATTTTAGATGGCCCTCCTACTCGGTCGGTGGCTATCTATTCACATCGAATCTGTGAAGACACCACCTCGTGCTGAGACGTTTCCACATCCGTTAGAACATATCATACATAACCGTGATTGCCCGTCGATACGGCTGAACGTTCGACACTTATCACCGCGGAGTCATTGGTGTCGTCTAACAAGCACAGCACATACCTTACAGCACCAAGTCGCTGAGCATTCCTTCACTTTCTAATGGGTTTGCGGTCTAGGGTTTAGGGTTTAAACGGGTTTTCACTTATCATCATAATGCACCGATATTGTTCTGTACATATTCACATACACAACTATGCCTGTTTCCATACGAGCTGAAGCGTAGGAGTATCCATACCAAGCGAAGGTGGTGAGGCTGTTACCACGCGCATAATTGTCCCATTGACCATTAGTTGTCAAACTTGCACTGGACTCGGCAGCCCAGGTGGGAAGGTTTTCGCCGTAGAGATACTAGAGATGTATGTGTGAAGCTTGCATACGAGAGTACAGCAGCTGTTAGACGAAGCCACATCGCGGCGCTTGCTGTTCCCTCGACGAATTCTTCCATGTCATACGGCGAGGTACACTTTCTGCACCATAAACCGTAGACCTTCCAATATCTAAACCCTCGAATACCTGACCTCTCCCGGTGATGGATGCAGTGCGACAGCGCCATCGGTGGTGTTGCGGTCCCCCCCTGATTAGTCAAACAGTCTTCCCCCCCGCTTCCATTAGCCTACATCGACCTCAACGCCTACATCATCCATAACGGAGCTGAACGCTAACTGGCAACCGTTCAGTGGAAGTCACCACGAAGCCACTTCTCCCTTCTTCCACACACCAAGTGGTTATGGATTAAATCGAAGATTGCTTTAGCAATGCTTGTCGTGCCTGTCCAGCTCACTGATGTCTTTTGTACCATCAGCGGGCTGTGCTGCGAAACGCGTGCGGCAGGGAAGAAACACCCTACCTTAGTGTACGCTGAGCACCTGCACGGATCGAGAAGAACGAGCCACCTTTCCCTTGTACTCTGCTACCCCATACATAAGCACGCCATGCGCAGGTCATCCGTCTGGCAGCCTGAAACGTATATTATCTACTGAAGCGACTGAATTCGCAAACGTTCCCGGTTATTACACCCTTCACATGATTTCAACCCCGTATCCGTATTATGCGCCCACTTTCTTATAGCAACACACCGCGAATGCAGCACCAAACAAAACTGTCCTAAACGGCAACCGCGAACACACCCACAAACCGACGGTATCCAGGCGTGTTGTTCCACCGGTTCCCCTCAAGCACTCCCGATACTCCTGTTGGCAGCACGAATTAGCCAAGGCCAAGTCCAGAAAGCTAAACGAAACTTTCATTCTAGCTACAGGCAGACGGAGCGATAGGCATTCTTCATCCTTACCGACATGCTTTGTGCTGGAAGACCACTAAGAGTCTGAAATGTTCTAGACGACTGATATATGCAACACAAAAAACAATTATATCATCTCTCAGGCTCACCTCTCAACATCACGGAAAGGCAATAGAAACGTGATGTCCAGAAACAGCGAGACCGAAAGAATGTCGGTGACACATTAGTGGATTGCAATGCTCTGGACAACATAAAGGATGGCAATTACTGCGGAATCACATAAACGCGCTGCGTCATATGCACCTAACATGATTTTGTGCATGGGTTACGCGGATTCACACAATTCATGATGGCAGCATGCCAGCCGCAGCCCACATTTCGCTACTTCCGTTAACCACAGTATAGCTAAAAACATAAGTAATTACGTTCCCCGATGATGGTACTAAACGTTTTTCACCAATAGTCATCCAGCTGCTACCTTCAACCACGTTGGCTCCTGCACGATACCTACTTTCGCAGTTCTTTAAGATACGTTGCATTGTCCCAGTCTGCCTTACATATTCATATTGAAATGCTAACAAACCGGGAACTCCTTGCAGGTGCTTGAACACAGAATGGCTACAATAATTCAATGTCTTACTGCGCAGAATGTATCCCCATAAATCGGTATGCACGCGCATAAACCCAAACTGGGTGTCTTACTAGCTGCAACGCAACAGTACCAGGAAACTCGTCCAGTATACGAATCTGCTGCTGAAGGCGAAGTGGCTGGCGAAAAGCATCCTCCTAACGCAGCACCTAGTCCACCTTCGCGACACCAAGTCAGCAGGCAACCTAAACCAAAAACTGCACAATCCCACGACGATTACGTGAGCAGGTGGGGAGCCATCCCGTGCATGCTGGGGGAGCGAACGCTCCCCGAGTGTGCTTTTGTCTACGGTGTTAGAGTGCCGTGAACAAGTAGATTTAAGACGCTGTGTCCAAATTGAAGCGACTAGAAGAGAATCATCGCGTAGTCTCAGACAGCACATACCCGAAACCTAACCAACTTAGTAACATCGTTTGTAATGCCAGCGTATGCGTTGCAAACGCGCATCACAGTGCCCAATCGCCGCAGTGCAGTAGGTACTACAGGAGAGCACGATACAAGAAAAACAAACCCTTACTCCTTCTCCCACGGCATACACGCCTTCATGTAATCCATCAAAAGGCATTCGTTGGAACAACACCCAAACCATCCTCTAGATGATGCATTTGGTCTCCATGATGCAGGCAGTACAGTTGGTGAGCGATCTATAGTTCTTCTAGCTGATTAATCCTGCTTGATGCACGAAGCTTCGGCGAGTATGCCCCCCTATTATGCGCATACGTTCTGGATAAAGCTCTAGGAAGTCGCGACGCCATCAGCTCTGCACCAAATATTGCTTGTACTCGTAGGAGCATAGGGAACTGATGCTACGCAGTGTAACCGAACCAGCGCAAGCTTAAATGCCAACTCCACGAGAACACAGCTAGTTGTATGTGGCGTCCAAAAGTCTGCATGCATGCACACATGCATCGCTGTTTGTCTCCATACAAGCTGAAGCATAACAGGGCCCACACACGAGCCAAGACGCCTTTGTGTGGAATGGAATACTTACTGGACCAGCAATGCACTCTCTCAACCCTAGAGAGAGCTCCTCCACACAGCGTCCGCGGGCATGCCACACGAATGTCAGTAATGCCACGACGCCGATCCGCTAACTCTCCTCCAAGCATTGGTTATGCTGCAGTCATCAGCCAGACCTGACCCTCACTAGGCCAACAGAACCTTGAGCAGGCATAATGTTTCCACGAAGTATTTAAAATGCCCTAATCCATAGAAGCTGATCGTTTCAGACGCTGAGACGCTGGTCTCAGACGCTCCGTCCCGTAGGATCCGAGCGTCTGTTATCCATGGTAGTCCTGCTGCTGATAGTCAGAACTTACGCAGGCCTTGGAATCTCCTTCAGCAAGCATTCGGCTTTTCAGTTCAGAGCTATGACTGTTGTCTGATTTGAGGGCCCCAAAGCAGTGAAGGATCAAAAACGCTAGCGCAACTGTACTTGCAAGCAGAGCAACCGATAATAAGGGCCTCAAGCTTGAGTTTTTTAGTCCCTGTTGCAACGGGACTACACTCCGACCTGTCGCCACAGCTGTATTTTGTAGAGATATGCCGTAGGGACTGGGAATAGGAGGGATCGGTACACCGCCGACGTCTGCTGACTCGACTAAAAGCGCCACGCAGGCACAGAAAAGTGGGGTGAACACAAGCATTCTGCCGGCCATATATGAATATTGTTCAGTGTTTATTAGAGCCTAAAGCTGTTCAAATATATTTTCAATGGACAAGGGGGAAAGGAGGCTCGTAAGTAATTCAGCCTGCTCAACTAACACGGAAGTTGAATCCTCCAATGCCCTTGGTGCACGGGGCCGGCGCGTGTCGCCTCCTTGGACTGAGAGGGCCATCCACTTTCTCGTTATGTTTTTATTGTGCTTGCCTTATAATATGGGAAAAACCGTGAGTAGATGCTTTGTCTGAGACCAGTTGCTACTGTTGCACTGGGGGATCGATCATGGATGTTTGTTCGTGAGCGTTGTCAGTCAATCATATACGTGCACAGTTGTATATGGCTAAGCATAACCCAGCGTGCTCAATATCAATAATTTTTAATTGCTTTCTTGAGTCGTTGTGTGATTTCATAACGCGCGCTGCTCCCGTGCAACATCGGTTGTTCTGAGGGTCGTCAATCAGCATAGGCGAGTCAGGTCGTGGAAAAGGATGTCAAACTACGGTTCACGATGTTTGCACAAAAAGGCGCTATACCACAAAAAGAAGTGTATCTCCATTCAATTTTCCAAGCTTCCGGGGCACGCCACACAATGTAGTAAAGCTCTTGCTTAGTCTCACTGATGTTGGGAACTCTGTCTGAAGTTGCACGGGAACACTTACGCGATCGTAGCACGCAACAGGAACGAAAGCTGAAGTCTACAGAAATTGTAAAAAGTGTTCATGCGTACAGTCAAGAGATATCTTGTGGTCTTGCATGTGGGGCTGTCCTTCATCGTGTATTGCAGCAATCTGAGTTACAGCTTATGGCAAGCCGCCTTCTTTGCCGCAGCTCCAGGGACTTAGGCCGCCGCTCTCAAGACGCCTGGAGCCTGGAAAGTGAGGTTCAGGTGCTTGTAAGCAACGCACACCTTCAGCGTGTTCCCTCCGTTGCACGCGAAAAGCCTTGGATAAGTTTGAGGCCTTGCGTAGGAGAGGAACCAAGGGTTAAAACACCGACCTCACCTATATGATAATATATATACAATGCGACGGAATGGAAATCGTCCCTTACACAGCCACACATGAGAAAGGGCGTGGGGATGTCATCGGAAGGGCTAAGAGTAATGTCTCCTCACTTAACCGGAGTGAATGAACTGTAGAGTAGCAAATCGGAGATGCAGAAAACAAAAGCTCCATATCATGTGCAGCACATACAGGCCTTAGGGCAGTAAAAACCCTCCTGCTTTCTCGTCGCTCCACTAAGCACATTCAAAACATCGTCAACCGCGGCGCCCAAGCAAGACTGCATGCAGAGCGAAATCCGCTTTTGAATCTTGCCTCGAAAAGCAAGTGTCTCGGACACTTCGAGTGTGGTAACTGCGTAATTTTGTTCAATACCCCGACTGTTCCTGCTCGGCACAACGAGGGTGGCTTCCTCAGTACACTGCCGAGCGCTGCGGAGCGACTTAGGAACATGCCTAGTAAGCAGCGCTTAAGAACCAGAAGCACAGCTAGTCGTGGGATAGCTAGCTACCTAGCTAGAACAACGTGCAATGGGAGTTACGCGAAGCGCTGCTGCTGCTGCCTGCAGGTGCTGCAGGATAATCTCGTTCCCCGAGCAGGATTATTCTACCTGCGTGAAATTAGTGCTTCAAAGTTTCTTGGTGGTGTAAAGGTCAGCAACGCGTATATGCACAAATACTAAAGACAACCGGTTTGCAGGTAACGACAAGAAGGGCATCGCTGCCCTAACAACAAAAACATACCGCCCCCCTTGCATGTCAACCCGAAAATTACCATGGAGTTTCGCCCCCGTGCATGCAGCTCCCAAGACAACGCAGGCTGCAGCTGTGAGCAACTACCACAGTGGCTGCAGACTTAACGAAAGGCGCTCCCTCCATGTGCACTCCGGATGGACACACACCCATTTTAGAGCGAGCGAAGTGAGCATACACTTGGCAAGTGAACATACACCTGGCGGCGACGTCCACTTCTCGTTTGCATTCTTCTTCCCAGGTAGACTTGCACAACTCAGATCAGCTAAAGCCAAAATAAACGCAAGGGATGCATCGCTGCGCAACACTGGAACGGGACGCAAGAGCAGCTGCAGCAGCCACCACAGCAGTAGGTTAAGCAGGGTCCGCAGCAGCAGCAGCAGTTGAAACAACAGGGTGACAACCAAGGAATATGTTGCTGCGCAGGGCAACAAACAGCCCACATCCGATCCTGCCTTGAGGGGCCCCTGTGAGGACCCCTGCTGCAGCATATTCTTTCCACAGCGTGGGGCAACTGGGGGGGCACCGTGGGGGACCCGTAGGGTCACCCGTGTAAGGACGACCCAAGCGCCAGCACCCCAAAGGAGCCCAAAGCAAGAAATTCCACCTAGGAGAGGACTTCACATCAGAAGGGCCCTTCTTGAGGGTAGCCTCCTCCCCAACGGGCAACTCCTTGGGCGCTTCTACCGCCTCACAGACTTTCACCTGTGTATCCACCGCTGCTGCACCAGCAGCAGCAGGCCCCCATAGTTTCTTCTATCCGGGGACCCCATGTTGTTGTCTTGTATAATCACACGTGGCCTGGGGGGGCCTATCAGCTCACGTGGAGGGCCCCTCCACCACTAGGGTACCGAAAGGGACCACACATTGGGCATGATGCCTTTAACCGATCAAACAGCCAAACGTCAAGACAACCAGCTAAGCACAACACACAAACCCAAATAAAAAGTTCTATGCGCTAAACCCTAATTTTAAATGCTTACCCTCCAAATCTAGATCCTTAAAGAGGCATTTCTTTAAGATGCAACAGATAACAAGTGTAGAAGAAACAGCAGCAAGGGAACCAGCAGCAAGAATATCAACAGCAACAGCAGCAGCAGAAACACCAGCTACTGTGCCATGTAAGGTCCTTAACATATGTATGCCCTGCTGTGGGGCCACCCGGAAGAGCCTGCGGGGGCCCTAAACTGCCTGCCCCTTGCACTTGCACCTCCTATGAGCCCTGCTGCAGTGATCTAAGGATTTAGAGTTCAGGGTTTAGGGTTTTGGAGGCAAACACTTACCATGAAATTTGTGGCCGCATGCAGTCACAACGCGGAGAAGTTCCCCCGGTTTCATGTCGTCAAAGCAGAAGATGCATGCCTTCATACACAAACGCAAACCCTCAACCCTAAACCCTAAACCCTAGATCCAACACCCTCCACACCACACGCCAGTAGTATACTACACCCAAGGAACAAAACACTACACCCACACTAGCAAGCAGCTTTTCATTGTTGCAGTTTCTGCTGCAGCAGCAACTGCACCAATTCAGCAGCAGCGCCGAGCAGAAACTCATGTAATCGCCACTGCATCCACATTTGCCCCACTATAGCAGCAGCCCCTGCAGCGGCAGTTCTTGCAGCAGCAAGCAGGGCATCAACAAACACAGCACCAGCAGCGGTAGTAGAGCGCAAGCTCTCTTGGAGGCGGACCTCTAGCTCTCTAGAGTGGAGGGATGAAGGGGTGCCTTGCCCTTCAGGCTGTGCCGGGGTGCTGCCGTGGTACTGGAGGCACCCTTGCGTTTTGCTGCTGCTGTTGCTGCTGTTGCTGTCTTGCAGCAGCAGATGTGTACAGCTGAGGACGCGGATGTGGTGTAGTAGGCTGGCAGGCAATAGATTAACAGCTTTTAAAAAGGAGAGAAAGAGATAAGAAGCAAGAAGGCATGCAGCACAGCCTAGAGAAAGCCCCATCAATATTGCTTGACCCTCGGGGGGCCCCTTGGATAAAGGCCCCACAACTGCCGAGGAGGGAGCCCCCAGCAGCACATCAAGACGATCTGTATAAAGCCAACGGATTAACATGTAGGACAAAGCAGAGAAATAAAGTCTTCGTGAAGGGGACCTAAAAAACAAACTTGGGGGGAACAAGAGACACCGCTGCAGCAGCCCTACGCAGTACGCTATACACTTGAGCAGCATGGATACAGCCCAAGACCCAACAGCGGCAGCAGCTGCGGGCCCCCCTCCTGCTACCGCCGCCCTCGCAGCTGCAGGGGAGCCCGGAGGGGACGGACGAGGAACCGGCTGTTGAGGGCCACTGGGAGGTGAGGGATATGGCGTGCTAATATTGCTGCTGCTGCTATTGCTGCTGTTGCTGCTGTTGTTACTGCTGCTGTTACTGTTGCTGCTGCTGCTGACCATGCTGTTGATGCTGGGTGGGCTGGATGTATCAGAGTACCCTGCTGCGGCAGCAGCTGTAGCAGCAGCAGCAGCTGCTGCTGCTGCAGCAGAAGCAGTTTGCGGTGCAGCATTAGCCTGTCCCCCAAAGGCACCGATGGCTCCCCAAGGTCCGGCGGTCCCTGCATGCACGTCCTGTATATTAAGGGGGGCCCCAAATATCTCCCCTTGTGCATGCAACCATCTAGATAGATGCAATGCCATTGTAAGGAGAGGAATATCAACAATAATGCGGCAATAAATACTTAAATGGAATGCTGCTCTTGACCCTCCATTCCATAGGGGCCCTCTATTCTCGGGGGCCCTCCATGGAGAGGGCCCCCCCCCTAAAGGTAAACAAAGACCCCATAGATCTACACCGCCATAGGGTCCTGCATCCGATGGTGGCCCCAAGTGCCTGCCGCCTAAACCAACGCTGCTTGTGCTGCTGCTGGTGATGCTGCCGGTGCTGCTGCTGTTGCTGAAGGCCCCACAGGTGAGAGACTCACACCAGACAGGGAATAGACTAAAATGGTCTAAAATGGGTATAGCTGGGGGGGCCCCCCCAAGAGATGCAAACTCTGCTGCTGCTGCTTGTGGCAGCACAAGAGCAGCATCTAATAGATCTAATAACCACAGACAAAGAGCAGTAAGAGACACAAAGGGGGTACCCACCCCTACAAACAAACAACAAAAAGGGTACAGTAAACCGGGGGCCCCCACGGAACTTATATGAAATACCCACTCAGCTAATCGACCTACAACAGGGCACAGATGCAGCAACACAAGCAGCGGCAGCTGCAGCAGCACACTTAGACGCCACCGCAGCTGTCTTGCTGCTCCTGCTGCCCATGCATAACATGACCTCCATACCTCTTGGGGGCCCCCCAGAGGCCCCCATGGTACCTCTGCTGATTTCGCCTTTGACGAGCCAGAACCCGGCAAACCAAAGGGAAGCAACCCACTGCGCATGCAGCCCCAAACTCTGCTGCTCCTGCGGACACGCATGCCACTGCTGCCGCTGTCGCTACCGCTCCTGCTGTTGCTGTTGCTGTTGTTGTTGCTGTTGCTATTACTGCAGGGCAGCGAAGCAGACAGTCCACTCGCAGCAGGGGCAGTTGGAGCGGCACATTGTTGGGACGGTCGCCGCTTTCTTATGCTGCTGTTGCCGTTGCTGCTGCTGCTGCTGCTCGCGCTGCTGCTCGCGCTGCTGCTGTCCGGCCTCGGGATCTCTTGCCCCCCACTGGGACTCTCCGAAGGCGGATTATTCATTGCAGCAGCTGCTGCTGCAAATAAATAAGGAAACTGCTAGTCATCCAACCCCCTGCTGCTGCTGCAGATACACCTGAAACCAACACAGTGGCTGACTTCGGGAAAAGCAACAGCTGCTGCTGCTGCTGCTGCCGCTGCTGCTGCTGTTGGTCTTGTTCAAGCGGATGCTGCAGAGTCTATCTATGAGGCACTATATGCCCTGTACACTTTAGTTGTTGCTGTTGCTCGTGCTGTTGCTGCTGTTGCTGCCACTGCTGCTGCTGCTGCAATTGTTGCTGCTGCTGCTGCAGTTGCTGTTGCTCCCTGCCGCTACTGATGCAGAGGCACTGAAACATCGCCAGGCACCATGTAGGGCTTCTATTAAATGCATTTAACTAGCAAAAGCCAAAGACAAGCGTTAATAAGCTGCGTTATTGGCGGGAGATTGCTGCTCCTGCTGCGGCGGCGGCAGCAGCAGCAGCGGTAGCAGGCCGTACGGTAGTAGCTCGGCAGCAATGGCAGCCCGAAGAATGTCTTTCCTTTATGATATTTTATTCTTTTTTTGTTAATTTATAATTAAATAATTAACAATATAAGGAAAAACAGAAGAACGATGCACGTTAATGTAAAGAGAGGCACCGTTGCACGTGGCTATGACGGCGTCGCTCAGTGGACAACCCCCGAGGTTATGATATATGTATATGAGAAAAAGAATAAAAAGTGAAATAATTAAGTAAAATAAATTAAATTTATATTTATTATTTAAATTATATTTTAACCAACAAAAAATGACGAATTAACAGCCAAGAAGCACCGGTCACCGCATGACCGGTAGGTGTTTACTTATAAATCCTTATAATAATAGCCCTCTGTGTAACTTTCTTGCCTTTTCCCTCCTTTAATGACGTGTAGGACAAAGGTATGTAGTAAATAAATATAATATGTGAGGATTAGGTGTCCATAAATCCCAACTAATTCTCTTTTATCCGCCCTTTTCCTTATCCTTTATCTTACATGTATTGTCAAGGTACAAGGATCTATTCATAAGGGGGGATTTATTAATCTCCTCTAAGGCAAAAAGTTAATTAAAAAGATAAATAGAGTCAGCATAACTTCCTCTCCTGTCTTTTCTCTTCCTTTAGACATAAGATAATAGGCACGCAAAATACAGACAACTACTCCTGCATGTGCAGATAGTGCAGCCTCTTTTTGTTGCCTTTTGTATATTATAATGAGCAGTAACAACCAATTAAGATATATTTGTCTATATACACAATATATATATAATAAATATAACCATAGAGGCTGTCTTGTCTCCTATTTATATAGTATGTTAACAGTATATAATATAAATATACATAAATATACTATTGCATGCTACGTATATACATATATATATTATAATATATTATATTAATTAGCTATAAATAAGAAGTATAATTAAAATAACAGAGAAAGTCTCTCTGTGACGATTTCTTAGCTTGGCAAGTTTATTATGTGTCCCAATTCATGCATGCATGCATAATTGCATGCATAATTGCATGCACGAATGCATGCACGCATGCATATATGCATGTATGCATGCATGCATGCATGCATTGAGCTGTCTCTACTAAATAAAAAAAAAAGCAGCCCCATTGACAAGAACACAATACACATTCTACAGACTTCCCTGCCTTTGGCTGCGCAGGCACCTAAACATTTAATAGCAGCCGCCGCCGCCTCAGCAGCAGCAGCAAGAGCAGCAGAAGCAGCAGCAGCAGCAGCAGCCGGCGCTATTGCTACAAGGCCCTTCCTTATGCACCTCCTTGGGATCCCTTTAGATGCCCTTGCTAAGTTTAAATAATACCTCATATATATAAATAAACCCTAAAAATGAAGAAACAGGTGCTGCTGCTGCTGCTGCTGCTGCTGTTGCTGCTGTTGCTGCTGCTGCTGCTGCACCTGCTGTAGCTACACACATTCGATTAATGAATAATAATATGTCTATTTAATTTCTTATTTACTCTACTTGTGCTGTTATACTCTGCAGTCTAAGGCACTGCAGCATTGCCTCAAGGGCTGGTGCACCCCCTGCATGCCTAAACACACAACAGCAACAGCAGCAGCAGCAGCAGCAGCAACAGCAGGTGAATAACAGAGAGGTAAAGGCACAGAGATAGGCAAACACAAAGCAGCAAACCCAGGCATGCAAGCCAAAAAGCAGCAGCAGCAGCATCAGCAAGACTAGCAGCAGCCAAAGCATCAGGCCTAGCAGCAGCAGCAGCAGCGGCAGCAACAGCAGCAGCAGCAGCAGCAGCAGCAGCAGCAGCAATACCTGAAGGTGACCTTAGCAGTCCCTGTACATTCATTGGTAATTGGATCATTGCTTATTTGTAGTTTAAATTGCGGCCTATGAGGGCGAGAGGAGACAGAAGGAAAAGGAGACAGGCAGGTGCCACGGGGAGCAGCAGCAGCAGCAGCAGCTGCTGCTGCTGCTGCAGCAGAAGCACCAGCACCAGCATTATTGGTACCAGTACTATCAGCTGCAGCAGCAGCAGCACCCTGCAGCAACTGCAGCAAATGCTCCTCTCTTATGTCTCGAGGCAAACCACGGAGATGCAGAGTCAGCAGCTGCAGCAAACGCAGCAACAGCAGCAAAAAATAAATAAATAAATAAATAAATAAATAAATAAATAAATAAATAAATAAATAAATAAATAAATAAATAAAATAAAAGGAATAAAATAAATAAAGGAAATAAAGGGAAATAAGAGAAATAAGTAAAGTCGTGGCTGCTGCTTCTGCTACTGCTGCTGCTACTGCTGCCGCTGCTGCTAGCACTTGCCTGCATATCTGGTGTCTGTTTATCGTTGCTGCTGCTGCTGCTGCTGCTGTCTTCTTCTTGTATATTAAATATGCTGCTCTGTGAATGAAAGGATTGTCCTCTTCCTGCTGCAGTCATAGCAGCAAGTTGCTGCCGCCGCTGCTGCTCTAATGACGCGTCCTTAGGTAACTGACGCTGCATACATAACACATGCAGCAGCAGCAGCAGCAGCAGCAATAGCAGCAGCAGCAGATACAACAAGAGTAGCAGCAGCAAGAGGGAGAACGCTTGCATGCGGAAGGGTTTTGCTGCTGTCTTCTCCCTGCTCTCTGACATTTTTATATTATGCATGCACAATGCAGAGGAGGCAATAGCAACAGCAGCAGCAATAGCAGCAGCAGCAGCAGCAGCAGCAGCAGCAGCTAGCTTACACATCTAGCGGTGGGCAGAGGTGGTGGTGTTCCCATGTCAATGGCAGATTGCATAGCCCGATGGAACCTGCAAAAGAGAACAGACACACGTTGCTGCTGCTGCTGCTGCTGCTGCTGCTGCTGCTGTTGCTGCTGCTGCTGTTGCTGTTGTTGCTGCTGATGCTGTTTTTGTTACTGCTGCTGCTTCTGCTGCTGTTGTTGCTGCTGCTGCTTACCGTTCATGAGCGGTGAGGTCTGACTTTGAGGCCAAGGAACGGGCTGTGTCTGGGCAATCGCGTGCAGCAGCAGAAGCAGCAGCTGCTGCAGCAGGAGCAGCAGCAGCAGCAGGTTGTGGGGTTTCTCTACCAAATAGATCAGAGAAATGAGGGTTACGAAGTTGCTGCCTTCTTCTATACTTGTCAGCCTGCAGCAGCAACAGCAGTAGCAGCAGCAAGAGGAGCAGCACGATACAGAAGCAGCAGCAGCAGCAGCAGTTGCAGCAGTTGCTGCTGCTGCAGCTAAATGTAATATACACCAATTATATATACATATAAAGGTAGGTAATAAATAATAAATAATAAATATTATATATAATAATATAAATAATATATATAATAAGGGAAGGAGGGGAAGAAAAGAAGAAAGAAAAGAAGAAAAGAAGAAGGACGTACCTCCTTATTAATAAGGAAGCAATCTGTGCCAACTCTTGCTGCAGCAGCAAACGGAGGGGAAGCAGCAGCAGCAGCAGAAGGAGTTTGCTGCTGGTCATCGCATGCATCAAAGATGCTGCTGCAGTTTTGTTGCAGTCTACGTTGTCTTGCGCTACAAGCACTGCTGCTGCTGCTGTTGCTGCTGCTGCTGCTAGCAGCAGAACGAGGAGTGCTGCAGCAGCTGCCGCCATTAGACAGCAGCGAGCGGCTGCTGCTGACAGCAGCACCAGTAGTAAACCAATGACAATCTCCAGGCAGCAAACCCCCAGACCCTGCAGCAGCAGCAACAGCAGCAGCAGCAGCAGCAGCAAATAGGATATGGGTACGTCAACTCCTGCTGCTCTTTCTGTTGCTGCTCATCCTGATAATCTCTAAACCGTAAACCCTAAACCCTCAAACCCTAAACCCTAAACCCTAAACCCTCAAACGCTAAACCCTAAACCCTAAACCCTCAAACCCTAAACCCTAAACCCTTGACCTACCGACATAATGTTTTCTTGGTTCAACTTTTTTGCCCATAAGATTAAGAGGGAATGGGACTTCAGCCTCTTCCTGCTGCTGTTGCTGTTGCTGCTGCTGCTGCTGCCCTGCTGCATTATTGTTGTTGTTGTTGTTGTTGTTGCTGCTGCTGCTGCTGCTCTCTGTTACAGGCAGCACAGCTCCTGTGCTGCGCAAAGAATCTAAGAGTTTCTTGCGGCTGCTGCGGCGATCCTCACGAGGCTGGAAGGAGCTGCTGCTGCTGCTGCAGCTGCTGCTGCTGCTGCTGTTGTTTCTAGCTAGATTATAGTAGCTACCATACGCGCTGCTGCTGCTGCTATAATTGCTGCTGCTGCTGCTTCTACTATAGCTGCTGCTGGCCCTGCTGAAGCTGCTGCTGCTGCTGCTGCTGCTGCACTCGGATCCTCTCGGTGTAGTAACAGAGGAATGTGGAGGAATATCCTCAGAGGAGCAGCAGCTTGCTGCAGTTGCTGCTGCTGCTGGTATTCCAACTCCAGATGTTGCTGCTGTTGCTGCTGCTGTTATTATTGTTGCTGTTGTTGTTGTTCCTGCTGCTGCTGCTGCTGCAGGTGTTACATCCGTGCTTCCTGCTGCAGCAAGGTCCTCGCTGCCGCATATATGCGCATGGTGCTGCTGCTGCCTCTTCTGAAATGCTGCTGCTGCTCCTCTTTGGCTAAGATAAGATAAATTTATTGGGCATAAATTATCCTTACCTGCAGCAAATGGCATACCCTGCTGCTGCTGCTGCTGCTGCTGCTGCTGTTGCTGTTGCTGTTGCTGTTGTTGTTGTTGCTGCAGGTGCTGCTGCAGCGACTGATGCTGAAGCGGCTGCTGCTGTTGAGCGTATTGTTGCTGCTGTTGTGGGTATTGCTGTTGGGCATATTGCTGCTGCTGCGCGAACTGCTGCTGCTGCTGCTGGGGGTATTGCAGCTGCTGCTGGGGGTATTGCGGCTGCTGCTGCGGATACTGCTGCTGCTGTGCCTGCTGCTGGTATTGCAGCTGCTGCTGGGGGTATTGCGGATGCTGCTGGGGATACTGCTGCTGCTGTGGCTGCTGCTGGTATTGCTGTTGCGCGTATTGCTGCTGGGGATACTGCTGTTGGGGCAGCTGCAACGGCTGCATTTGCTGCTGCGGGTACTGCTGCTGTTGTTGCATTTGCTGCTGCTGCGGCTGTTGCTGCATGTAATCCTGCTGATTATTGAGATTGTAGGGGTTATATTGTTGCTGCTGAGCAAAATGCTGCTGCTGCTCCTGCTGCAGCAGCTGTTGCTGCTGTAATTGTTGCTGCTTCTCTAGTTGGATCAAGTGGTGCTGCTGCAGGTGCTGCGGCTGCTGCAGCTCCTCCTGCTGCTGCTGCTGCTGCAGTCCAGGCTCATTGTAGCTAGAGTATGGCATACGGGGTGTCTCCCCACAGTCGTCGCGCTGCTGCAGCAGCGGTATCCCTCCAATATTATTTAAACGTGGGCTCGTGCTGCAGTTGCTGCTGTTGCAGTTGCTGCTGCTGCCGCTTTTGACGCTGCAGCAGCTGTCGCTGAAGTGTCGTTGCTGTGGTGTCTCCATCTTCTCTTCAGTGTATGAAGATTGCTGCAGATCCTGGTTGCCGCCACAGCTGCTGCTGCTGCCGCTGCTGCTGCTGCTGCTGCTGCTGCTGCTGTGGGGCAGAGTGTGCAGGTGCGATTTGCTGCAGGTGTCTGCGTTGGTGTATATGTAAGGGAGCAAAGAGGAGAAGAAGAAAGAGAAGGAAATGTGTTTGTTTATGTTGGATGTTTCCTTAGGAGGAGGGGGCCCCCTGCAGCAGCAGCAGCGGCAGCAGCAGCAGGACTTTATAAAGGAGCTAGCTAGCTATATAGCTAGCTAGCTAGGAGATCAAGAAGAAGGGGAGATAGGAAAGACCATAAAGAGGTCCTATAAGAGTCAAATGACACAGAAGGAGCAGCAGCAGCAGCATCAGCAAGAATGCACAAGCTGAGGTGTATGTACACCTGAGGCGCAAGCGGCCTCTAGGGGCCAAGAAGGGGGCCTCTGTTGCTGCTGCTGCTGCTGCTGCTGCTGTTTGTCTCTTTTAAGCGATAAGAATTCACATTAAAGAAAATAAAATACTTAAAAATAACAGATCTACTGTATCTAGCGGATCCAGCCCGCTGCCGCTGCTGCTGCTGTTGCTGCAGTAGCCGCAGCTACTGCTGCAGCAGCTCTACTGCAGCAGCAGCGCTAGCGGCGGATCTGTCTGTGTGTTGCTGCTGCTGCTGCTGCTGCTGCTGCAGTTGTTTTATGCAATGTTATTTACCTAAAATAAATCAATTTGTTTGTATCTTTATATTCATTTACTTATTTCCTTATTTTAACTCCTTATATTCATGTTTTGCTGCTGCAGCAAGACACGTTGCTGCTGCTGCTGCTGCTGCTGCAGCAGCAGCCACCGCTGCCGACACGAGGAGAGGGGGGTATATACAGTCGGCGCCGCTCCTTGTTTGTTTCCTTTTTTTTCCTTGTTTTTCCTTGTTTTATTTATTTTATTTATTATATTTGTTTCTTTTACTCTATTTTACTTCTTTTCTCCTCTATATTTCCTTATTTTGCTGCTGCTGTTGCTGCTTGCTGCTGCACTCTTCTGCTGCTGCTGCACTTCCGATGCTGCGGTGTATCTACCCCGATTAGGGTTTAGGGTTTAGGGTTTATACTACTTAAGGGTTTATATTCTCTTCTTTTGCTGCTGCTGTATTTCTTTATTTTACTGTTATTGCTGCTAGTATTTGTTTTGCTGCTGCTATTGCGTGCTCTCCTGCTGCTGCTGCTGCTGTTGCTGTTGCTGCTGCTTCTGTTGCTGCTGCTGCTGCTATTGTTTTTGTCATCATGTGCTGCTACAAGAATGCAGCAACAAACAAAACAAACTAAATAACTAAAATAAATAAAAGATACAAATAATTAATTAATTATAAATAAATAAATTAATTATATTTAATTAAATAAACTAATTAATTATAATTAATTATTTAATTAAATTAATTAAATAAATTAATTAAAATAAACAAACAAAAGGCAAAAAAGAAAAGAAAAAAGAAGAAATAAAAAACGGAAGTTTAATTCCTTCCACGGCAAATTGTTTGTTGCAGTGCTGCTGCTGCTGCTGCTGCTGCTCCTGCAGCAGCAACTGCAGCAGCAGCAGCAACTGCAGCAGCAGTACTTGCTGCCACTGCTGCTGCTGCCACCTATAGAGAATAGTGAGTACCATCTAACAGCAGCAGCAGCAGCAGCAACAGCAGCAGCAATAACAGCAACTTGCTGTTACGATTTGTTGCCTTTGCGTGTGTTGTTGCTGCTTGCGCTGCCGCTTGCTGCAGCAGCAATAATAGCTGCTTGCTGTTGCTGTTGCTCTTGCTGCTGCTGCTGCATGCGTTGCTGCAGCTTAATAGTATTATTCAGGTGTATAGACAGCGTCTTTGTTGGGTTTTCCTTAAAACTAGATACACCTAATACAGCAGCATACTGCTGCAGCTCCTGCTGCAGTGCAGCAGACCTTTTGCTGCGGGTAAGTTTCTTAGTATTACCAACAGCAGCAGCAGCAGGAGCAGCAGCAGCAGCAGCAGCAGCACCAGATGCAGCAGCAGCAACAGCAGCAAATGGTTTAGATGTAGATACTGAATCCATTAATGCATCACCTACAGAGGTCATACTATCAAGGGCAGAAGGACCTTCATCTGCTGCTGCTGCTGCTGCTCGCTGCTGCAGCAGGACCTCAGCATACACCCCAAAATGCTTCCTTCTTTCTGCTGCTTCTCTCTTTGCTAATCTTTTTCTTTGTCCTCTTGATAAACCATTTGTCTCTGTCTGCAGCAAATTATTTAATCGTTCTTTTAGTGCCCCCGATGCTGCTGCTGCTGCTGCTGCTGTTGCTGTTCTTCCTGCTGCTGCTGCTATTGGTGCTGCAGCGGCTGCTGCTGCTACAGTTGATGATCCCTTGTCTGCTGCTCCTGCTGCTGGTCCTCCTGCGAAGGGGCCCCACTTGGGGGCCCCAGAGGGGGTCCCGTAGGGCCCAGCCACTGGCTGCTTGGGGGCCCCTTGGGGCCCCTGGTCCCGGCTCTTCGCGTGTAGGGAGGAACGGGCACGGCGAATAGGAGGCATCTGCTGGTTATAGTTGTTGCTGCAGCAGCAGGCACCACTGCAGCAGCAAAACGGGCTTATTAAGCGGAGTAAGAAGAAGAGAAGAAGGATTAAACCTCTATATATAAATATTAATAGTTTAAGCCTTAAGAATTTGGGTTTAGGGTTTGAGAGTGATAGGGTTTAGTTTCTAGGGTTTAGGGTTTAGGGTTCAGGGTTTGCGCGGTAGGCAGGAAGGTGTTCTTCGAAAGGGAGGAGCCACATGCCCTTAAGAAGAGCTAAAAAAGAAATAAATATTAAATATTTATTAAAAATTAAATATAAATAAATAAATATAAGAAAAAAACAACAAAAAGACGACAAACAACAAGTCCTGTGGGTCGGCATAATAGGCACGGGGCCCCCCTCTCAGTACCCTCACGGTACCCTGGGGCCCCCACACCTTTCTGGGGGGCCCCAGGTAGATCCAATGAATTGTTTTGTTATATAAATCATTATTAATTTAAATAACTCTTTTTATATTTATTTTTAATTTATATTTTATATTTTATAGGGCGTAAGCAACAGGCCTGCTGCACCTATCCATGGCACTATTGGGGAGGAGGTACCTACTACCTTATATATATATGTCCTTATAGTAACAACTTTACTACCTTCCTCTATTCCTTCTTCTTCTTTTTAATGTATATGCATAGCTAATTCCACTTATAGCTAAACCCTAAACCCTAAACCCTAGACGCTAAACCCTAAACCCTAAACCCTGGCCTCCTACAGCCACACTACTAAACACCTAACACTCAGTCAGCTACTCTGCGATGTTCAGAGAAGCACATGCATACATGCATGCATGCATGCATGCATGCATGCAAAAAGAGCGAATAAATATATATAAATATAAATATATATATATATAATTTATACATAAGTAAGTATATAATATGCCATCGTTTCTGCATGCATGTCTTAATTCATTTTATATAAACCCTCATATATTGAGGGGAGAAAACCCTGCATTGGAGGCCCCTCTATCCGTACTAAACCCTAAACCCTAAACCCTAAACCCTAAAACTGACCAAACAACAGTAGGGGGGAACACGGGGCACCTTCAACCAGTTCACTGCAGGGAGCCCTAAACCCTAAACCCCAAACCCTAAACCCTCAGAAGGGTCACCCCCCAAGGAGAAGCAACCGCATGGGCTGTGCTACCCTCAAGAGACCCCAAAAGAATGCTTGTTAGCTAGCTAGCTAGCTAGCTAGCTAGCTAGCTCTCTAGCTAGTTAGCCAATTAGCTAGCTAGCTAGCTAGCTAGCTAGCCATATAGCCAGTTACACTTCTTAGCTCTCAGGTTGCTTCTTCTCTTCTGCAGGAGCAGCCTCTTCCGCAGGCGCCTGCGCATACACTCCAACCCTAAACCCTAAACCCTAAACCCTAAACCCTAAGCCCTACACCCTCTAACAGCAGCCAAACCCTAATGCCCCACGACGTCTCAACACCATAGGCCACATAACAGCGTATAAGGAGCATAGCTAGCTACCTGGCTAGCTAGATAGCTAGCTACTTATTTAGCTAGCTAAATAGCTAGCTAGCCAAGGGACTGACCGGCTCCTTCTTGCATATGTAGATGTAGTGGAGTTCAGGCTTCCCTTCTACTTCAGCCGCTGCAAACCCTCAAACCCTAAACCCTAAACCCTAAACCCTAAACCCTGGAGCCTGCAAACCAGCACTAAACCCAAAGACGTCAACAACGAGCCGTCGATCCCTTTCTGGAACCGCTAAACCCTAAACCCTAAACTGTAAACCCTAAACGCTAAACCCTAATTACCTGGAGGGTTTAAGGAGGGTTTTTCTAGGGTTTGTACATCAACTGTCCATCCTAATTCTTTCTTTTGTAGATGATTAAGACGGAAGACAGGTAACCCATAAGATATCATCATGTATACACCACCAGGCCTGCACAAACCCTAAACCCTAAACCCTAAACCCTATTCCACAACTGCTTGCATAGATCCCTTACTACATATAAATATATTAATATATTAATATACATATTTATTTATATATTTATACATTTATATAATTATATATTAATATATTTAAATACATATATATGCAGGGCTTTAAAAGGGTTTAGGGTTTAGACTAGGGTTTAGGGTTGAAGCTAGGGTTTAGGGTTTAGGGTTTAGGGTTTACTTCAAGACTTGGGATATATGGGTAAGGGCCTTGTGAGCATTTTCAAAAGATTTCTCCCCGCACTGCAGCAGCAACAGCAGCAGCAGCAGCAACAGCAGCAGCAGCAGCAACAGTAGCATCAAAAGGCTAGACCACACACAGGAGCAGTAGCAGCAATAATAAGAGCAGCAGCAGCAAAAGCAGCAGCGGGTGGTCATATTAGTGTTTGTGTATCCAAGAGTTCGTGGTCATCTACCCTTTAATCTAAACTTAAGGGTTTAGGGTTTAGGGTTTAGGGTTTAGGGTTTACAAGTATACAGTCGAGTGTTCCTTTATCAATAACAAAATCAAATGCTTGTTTGTCTAATTGATCCAACTCTAATACATTCATTACAGTAACTGCAGCAGAAGCAGCAGCAGCAGCAGCAGCAGCAGCAGCAGCAGAGGAGACAGCACAATAAGACTCCTGCTGCTGCTGCTGCTGCTGCTGTTGATGGCGCAGCAGCAGCAGTAGCACCAGCAGCGCAGTCACCCAAATCCCGCAACCCATAGCAGCAGCAGCACCAGCAGCACCGTGAGCAACAACAAGAGCAGCAGCAACAATAGTACTATCAGCACCAGCAACACGCAGCACCAGCAACAACAGCAGCAACAGCACCAGCACCAGCAACAGGAGCAGCACAAGCAGCAGCAGCAGCAGCAGCAGCAACAGCAGCAGGAGTAGCTAACATGTCATTCCTGGTTTGTCTGCATATCTTTGTTGCATAAGATTTATACAATAAGGAGAAAAATCAATATTTACTATTGAACGGTACCCGTCCTCCCATAAACCCTCACTCATTGCTGCAAAAAAAAAAAAAAAAAAAAAAAAAAAAAAAT
>NW_013563389.1:13703-16369 GCF_000499605.1 Eimeria maxima | reverse complement strand
AAAAAAAAAAAAAAAAAAAAAAAAGAAGAAAACTTAATTAATTAATTAATTAATTAAATTTATTAATTAATAATTATATTTATATATATTTAAAAAAAAAAAGCAAAAAAAAATATCCAATATTATACAAATTACAATGAAATATATATTATGATGATAAATTCCAGAAATACACACCCTAAACCCTAAACCCTAAACCCTAAACCCTAAACCCTAAACCCTAAACCCTACTAGATGTTCCACATCCAAGCATGAGGATATCATGACTCTCATCAAGACCAGCAGAAAGGAGGAAGGGTTTAAAGGCAGCATAATTATTAAACCAATCAAAGGGTTCAGGATCCCTGAATATAACAAAACCCTAAACCCTAAACCCTAAACCCTAAACCCTACAATACCATAAACCCTAGATAATGAGCATGTCAAATAACAAATCCTAAACCCTAAACCCTAATTCTTAATGGGTAAATAAACTCACTTCTTGTAGCGCTCCTCCCAGTGCTCCAGGCACGCGTACTGATGGACAACACAACGCACACAAACCCTTAACCCTAAACCCTAAACCCTAGTTCTACATAGTCATTAAGACGATAGGTGTAGGTTTAGGGTTTTTTCCTTATCGTTTAGGGTTTAGGGTTTAGGGTTTAGGGCTTGCCGTACTCCAATCATCTTCAGGGACCGTAGGAGAGCACCGCCAGCAGACGCGGATAAACCCTAAACCCTAAACTTGAATAAACTCGGTCAAACCCTGACAAACCCTACACCCTAAACCCTTGTAAACCCCTCTACACCCTGATAAACCCTAAACCCTGAGCCCTCACTGGCGGTCGGCTGCGGATGCCTGCATACGTAGGAGGCCTCCAAAGAGGCAACGCCTAAACCCTAAACCCTAAACCCTAAACCCTTATTTGTTGTTTAGAGAAGAATCACATGCAGGGGAGGCTGAATGATGATATTGGGTGTGAAGCCAGCTGTGCCACTCCTCCGCCGCTCACAGCATACCGCGTAAACCCTAAACCCTAAACCCTAAACCCTAAACCCTAAACCCTAATAACGAATTTTATGAGTTTAAAAAACACAAAAAACAAACATATAAACCCTTAGCTTAGAGCAGCACCTAAAGAGCGCCACGGGCCCCCTTGAGGCACACGACAGCCCCCGTGCTAACCACTAAACCCTAAACCCTAAACACTAAACCCTAAACCCTAAACACCCGATAGATCATTGAATGTTTTTCTTTATTGTATACATATTTACTTTGTTATTCGTTATATAAGTTCTGCTTCTTTCGCTCAACCTGCAAACCCTAACCATGTACCATAAACCCTAAACTAAACCCTAAACCCTAAACACTAAACACTAACGGTGTTTGCTTGTATGGGTGTCTGCGTGTATGTGTGTTTATTTGTTTGTTTTAATTTTATTTTCTTTCTATTAACAATATAGTTAAGGGTTTAGGGTTTACTACCACTCATCTATTGCTTAGGGTTAAGGGTTTAGTGTTTAGGGTCATTGCATGTCTTTAGGGTTTAGGGTTTTGTCTTGTGCCCGTTAACAGCAGAGGGAACTGAAAGCTTAATGCAAACAAAGATGCTAATTAAGATTAGGGTTTAGGGTTTAGGCTACTCTTATTAAGGGTCCAAACCCTAAACCCTAGTCTTCCTATTTACATTGCCGTCCTTAGATCCGACAACGGTTCCTTCTTCTTAGTTTTCGCCTAGGGTTTAGGGTTTAGGGTTTAGGGTTTCAAGTCATAGGATCTATGGCGTAGGGTTTTAGTTATTAGGGTTTAAGGGTTTAAGGGTTTAGGGTTTTAGAGTTTTAGTGTTTAGGGTTTCGTTTATATAATATATATATGTTATAGTGTTTTAGGGTTTGGGTTTTAGGGTTTTAGGGTTTAGGGTTTTAGGGTTTAGGGTTTAGGGTTTAGGGTTAATAAGCACAAGAGCTAACCCTTCTCCCCCCAAGACATTTATTACTAAATAAAAACTTTTAAGGAAAAAAAAAAGGAGAATAAATCCTTTAGGATAAGAAAGGAGCTAGCTACAGCTAGCCACAGCTAGCTACAGCTAGCCACAGCTAGCCATAGCTAGCCACAGCTAGCTGCAGTGAGACACAGCTAGCTGCCGCTAGCTACAGATAGCCACAGCTAGCTACAGCTAGCTACAGGGAAGCAGTGCTGGCAGTAGCTAGCTGCAGGCACCTCAGCTTGCTGCTGGGTGTAACCACTAGGGTTTAGGGTTTAGGGTTTAGGGTTCGGTGTTTCCTTCCTTCGCTGCCGTCGCGGCTGCTGCTGCTGCTGCAGCTGCTGCTCCTGCAGCAGCTGCTCCTCCTGTTGCTATTGCAGCTTCTGTTGCCGCTGCTGTTGCAGCTACTCTTCCTGATTTTGCTGTTGTTGTTGTTGTTGCTGCTGCTGCAGCTGCTGCTGCCTCTGCTGCTCCATTAGCCTGCGCTGGAATAAGGAAGGAGGCCTCGTGCTTACTGCTGCTGCTGCTGCAGTTGCTGCTGCTGCTGCTGTGCTGCTGTCGGTGCGCTCTACTATTACATTGCGAACACCTCCTACCCATTCGCTGCTGCTGCTGCTGCTGCTGCTGTTGCTGCTGCTGCTGGTGTCGCGCTCCACTATCACATCACGAACGCCCCCTACCCATCCGCTGCTGCTGCTG
>NW_013563389.1:3703-8703 GCF_000499605.1 Eimeria maxima | reverse complement strand
TTGCAGCACCATCAGCAACAAACACCCTCAGCAGCAGCAACAGCAGCAGGAGCAGCAACAGCAACAGCAGATGGATTGTATATATGTGTATGCATGCAGGCTAGTCCCTTACCTCCTACCCAATTAATATTTACTGGTGCTGCTGTCTCCTTTGGTGGTCCCTGCAGCAGCGGTGTCTTGCTGCTGGAGCGTTTCTGTACTGCTGCTCATATTCACGCCCCCCAGCAGCAGCAGCAACAGCAGCAGCAGCAGCAGCAGCAGCAGCAGCAGCGGCAGCTATGGCTACGTATTAATGATAAAGATGTTCTTAAGGAATATAACAGGCAATATCCTGCATGGGATGAGCTGCGCAGGGAGCAGCAGCTGCTGCAGCAGCAGCAGGAGATGCTGCAGCAGCAGCAGCAGCAACTGCAGCAACAGCAGCAGCAGCAGCAACAACAACAACAACAACACAACGCCAATCGGAGCAAAACA
Organism: Eimeria maxima; assembly: GCF_000499605.1. Classification (NCBI taxonomy): domain Eukaryota; phylum Apicomplexa; class Conoidasida; order Eucoccidiorida; family Eimeriidae; genus Eimeria; species Eimeria maxima. Next base: position 8,229 of record NW_013563389.1, on the reverse strand, counting down.
AGAATAAAGACTCTGGAGCAACTGCAGCAACTGCAGCAGCAGCAACAGAAGCAGCAGCAGAAAGAGCAGCAGCAGCAGGAGGAGCAGCAAGAGTTGCTGCTAGATACACTTGCTGAGCTCGATCTACAAAAAGATAAGCAGCAGCTGCTGCATGCTGCTGCATTTAAGGAACGATTTAATTTGCTGCTGCTGCTGCTGCAGCAAATACCTGCTGCACTTACTGTTGTATTCTGCAGCAGCACTAGCAGCAGCAAAGAAGTTGTGCGTCTGCTGCAGCAGCACGGATGGCCTGTGTCTGCATACCATAAGAAAATGTCTATGCGCCGCCGCCTAGAAGCAGCAGCAGCAGCAAATGCAGCAGCAGCAGCAGCAGCTGCTGCTGCTGCTGCTGCACATCCATCAGCAGATTCAGATCAAGCAGATGAACCAGCACCCTCTCCAGACTCAGCATCAGCAGCAGCAGCAGCAACAGCAGCAGCAGCAGCAGCAGCAGCAGCAGCAGCAGGAGGAGTTATATTAGTAGCAACAGATTTATTAGTACAAACAAATCAACTAACAGCAGCAGCAAATGTTATTAATTTTAATTTCCCTACAGATGCTGCTGCTTACTTAAGGAGAGCAGCACTTGCTGCTCCAGGTAACCTCTTGCTGCTGCTGCTGCTGTTGCTGCTGTTGCTGTTGCTGCTGCTCTGTCTTGTTTTTTTTATTGTTACTGCTGCTGTTATCCTGCAGCTGATGCTGATGTTCCTGCTGCTGTTGTTGCTGATGTATACAATGGTGTTGCTGCTGTTGCTGCTGCTGCTGATGTGTTGCTGCTGTTGCTGCTGCTGCTGATGTGTTGCTGCAGCAGTTGGGACAGCAGCAGCAGCAACGCCTGCTGCTGCTTACGGAGGTCTGCTAGGAGGGGGTTGGGTATGCAATATAATTGGGCCTGAGGACATGTGCTTCGCCTCTCAGCTGTTTCGTGCTGCAGTGCAGCAGCAGAAGCAGCAGCAGCAGCAGCAGCAGCAGCAGCAGCAGCCGAGTTTTGAGCATCTCTTTTCACAAAAGAGGTCACTCAGGAAGAGAAGGAAACAGCAGCAGCAACAACAGCAGCAGCAACAGCAGCAGCAACAGCAGCAAGAACGGGACGAGTTCGACATACAGCAGCAACAAGAGCAACAGGATGACGAGCAGGAGCAGCAGCAGCTGCAGCAGCAGCAGCAGCAGGACCAGCAGCAGACACATCTGAAGGAGGGTCCCCTCTTTAGTGGTGTTCTTTGGGCTGCAGGAGGAAGCCATGGCTTCTATGCTGCACCTCCTGCTGCTGCAGCAGCAGCTGCTGCTGCTCGTGCTGCTGCAGACGGTGCAGCAGATGCTGCTGTAGGCATTAGCAAGGAGACGGTAGCCTTCCTTAAGGAAATGAGAGACGAGAGCAGCAGCAGACCGCCTGCTGCTGCTGCTGCTGCTGCACCTGCCGGTGCTGCTGCTGCTGCTGCGGATACGGGTGAAGTCTCACAGCAGCGAAGCCAAAGGAAGCAGCAACAGCAGCAACAGCAGCAACAACAGCTGCAGCAGCAACAGCAGCAGCAACAAGAGCAGCAGCAACAGGAACCTGTAGCGTGGTTCTTCGATTCAGATGATGAGATGGATGAAGAAGACAGCAGCAAACAATCACCAGCAGCAGCAGCAGCAGCAACAGCAGCAACAGCAGCAACTTCGCCACCTGTTGCTGCTGCTGATCCTGCTGCTGCTGACAGCAGCAAACTGTGGACGAAGGAAGACTACATGCGTTTAGTTATAAGGAGAATGCAGCGACGAGGACTACAACCGCAGCAGCAGCAGCAGCAACAGGAACTGCAGCAGCAGCAGCAGCAACAGAAGAAACTGCAGCAAACAGCAGAAGTGCGGAGGACAAAGATGCTTCTAAGAAACTTTCAGCGGCCTAACGCCTTCGCTGACGACCTCAAACTATAGACAGCAGCAGCAGCAGCAGCTGCTGCAGCTGCTGCAGCAGCTGCTGCAGCTGCTGCAGTTGAAGGAAGCAAACATTGCTGCTGCAGCAATGTTTGCTGTGGTAAAAACAGCTGCTGTTACAGCAGCAAGAATAGCTGCTGCTCTTGCAGCAGCAAGAATAGCTTGCTGCTGCTACAGCAGCAGAGCCCCAGCGGTTGCTGCTGCTGCTGCTGCAGCAGCAGCAGCAGGTGCAGCAGCAGCTGTTGCATGCGCTATAGCAACAGCAGCAGCAAATAGTCAATATGTTTTTCTGTTTGTTTTCCCTTTTGTGTTTTTTCTCCCTCCTGTAAACCCTAAACCCTCAATACATAAAAAGACCTTATTGGCCTCCATGAATAACTCTAAAAAGGATCAAGGGTTTAGGGTTTAGGGTTTAGGGTTTAGGGTTTAGACAGCCATATCCATTTTAATTGTAGGGTGAGGATTATAACCAATTAATTCAAAACTATCTGCAGTAAAATCTTCTATCTCCTGCATACATGCATATATAAATAATAAAAAATTAGGGTTTATGAATTAGGGTTTAGGGTTTAGGGTTTACGAGGGTTTAGGGTATACAAGGGTTTAGCTAGGGTTTATATTGTATAATTGAGGGTTTTAGTTTCTGTTGGCACCAAAGAGAAGAAGAAGAATGTAACATTTGATTATATCTTTTCTAGTGTTTAGGATTTATTAGGGTTTACTAGGGTTTATTAGGGTTTATTAGGGTTTAGGGTTTAGGGTTTAGGGTTTAGGGTTTAGGGTTTAGGGTTTAGGGTTTATTAGGGTTTACCTTAGGATCTCCTTTAATATTAACAATAGGAAAGGGTCTAGGTATTCTTTTGATTTGTTTTTGAAGAGGAATAAGATGATTATTATAAATATGTACATTAGCAATAAAATGAATAAAAAAAGAAGGAATAAGTTTAGTTAATTTAGCTATAATTAATAATAATAATGAATAACTAGCTATATTAAAAGGAAGACCTAAACCTACATCACAACTACGTTGATATAAACAACAAGATATATTACCATTACTAACATAAAATTGACATAATACATGACATGGTGGTAATGCCATCTCAGATAATGCTGCACACAAACCCTAAACCCTAAACCCTAAACCCTAAACCCTAAACCCTAAACCCTAAACCCTTATTTTTTTTTTTTTTTTTTTTTTCTTTTAAACCCTAAACCCTAAACACTAGATTAGGGAACGGAAACCCTAGATTAGGGAACGGAAACCCTAGAGAGTTAATCAGGGATAGGAGAGAGGGAAAGGGAAATAATTACAACATAAACCCTAAACCCTAAACCCTTACCTGCTGGGTTCCATGCCGTCATAAGGATACGACGATCATAAGGGTTTGTTCTTAGTTTATGAATTACATCCTTTAATTGATCTACTCCTTGCCCTGCAAATTAAACCCTAAACCCTAAACCCTAAACCCTAAACCCTAGATTCAATGTCACAAACCCTAAACCCTAAGGCCTAAACACTCACCAGTATAGTCCGTATGCATGTCTTTGTACTTGGCACCAAAATGCCTCCATTGAAATCCATACACCGGCCCTACAAATAAACCCTAAACCCTAAACCCTAAACCCTAAACCCTAAATGTACGGTCTGAGAGTTCGGCCAGGGCAGTGACGAGGGTTTAGGGTTTAGAGAGAAGGGTTTAATTAGGGTTTAGGGTTTAGGGTTTACCGATATCTCCTTGTTCTCTATGGTGTAGCCCGCGACTATCAAGGAACTCGCGGGTAGCGTTTGCGTCCCATATCTGCAGAGGACAACAAATTAGGGTTTAGGGTTTAGGGTTTAGGGTTTAGTTGTTGTGCTGTTAGGTATACAGCCATGGCCGTCTTTGCAGCACAGAAAAAAGTAACATCAGCAGATAAGACAGCATAAACCCTAAACCCTAAACCCTAAACCCTAAACCCTCACCTTGACACCGAGCTTGCTGAGGTTATTGGCATTTGTATCACCACGAATAAACCACAGCAACTCCTCAACAACTCTGCACATAACCGCAAACCCTAAACCCTAAACCCTAAACCCTAATCCCTAAACCATATAATGGTGCAAGCGAGCATTTAACACAATTGCCTAACAGGACGTACGGATCTATCAACTGATTAAGATATTAGGGTTTAGGGTTTACAGGTTTAGGGTTTAGGGTTTAAGGGTTTAGGGTTTAGGGTTTAGGGTTTAGGGTTTACCCTCTCCAGAAAACCCTTTTAGTGGTTAATAAAGGGAAGGTTTCTTTTAATGAGAAACGAAGCATTCGCCCACAAACAGAACGAACACCAACACCTAACACACAAACCCTAAACCCTAAACCCTAAACCCTAAACCCTAAACCCTAGAAAGCAATTTATACCAAGCCCCGGTTGCCCTAATACAAGAATCAGGGGAACAGTTAGCAGGAGGAGGATATCGTGCAGCAGCAGCAGCAGCAGCATCAGCACAACAAGCAGCAGCAAAACAACCAGCAACAGCAACAGCAGCAACAGCAGCAGCAACAGCAGCAACAGCAGCAGCAGCAGCA
>NW_013563389.1:0-2500 GCF_000499605.1 Eimeria maxima | reverse complement strand
CAGTACATAGATCAACAGCAACAGAAGCAAGTGCAGCAACAGCGGCACACTGCAGCAGTAGCAGCACCTACAGCAATGACAACAGCACATACAGCAGCAGCAGCAGCAGCAACAGCAGCAACAGCAGCAGCAGCAGCAATATAAATAAGAGTATATCTTACACAGTATTAGATAATACAACATTTATTCGTCCCTTTAATGGTCGTAACTTTATCGGCAAAGAATCATAAGTCTTACGACCCATTATTAATGCATTTCTTCTTATTAAGGGGCCCCCCAAATGGGGGCCCCCCAAATGGGGGCCCCCCAAATGGGGGCCCCCTAAATGTGATCCCCCTAAATGGGGGCCCCCTAAATGTGAGCCCCCCTGTGAGCCACTCCCATATATAGGGCTTCCCACCTGTGGGCACCCCCCCCCAGATGGGACCCCTAGGTGGGGGCCCCCTTGGGGGCCCCCACCTAGGGTTCCCATATGGGGGCCCCCACCTTGGGGGCCCCCTATATTGGTAATATGATAGATAAAAGAGGTAAGATATTTGAAATGACGTACGTCTTGAGGTATAGATGGCCAAGGTAATTGATTATTAATACCAATTCCTTTATTATTCGTCATAGCAACAACTATAGATATAGGGAAAGGGAGAGAAAGTTTAGATATTATATCTTTATCTTTTAATAATAATTCAGGATCATATGATAAAGATCCTGCTGCTGTTGCTGCTGCTTTTGCTGCTGTTGCTGCTGATGCTGATGATGATGCTGCTGTAGATGAGGAGGAAGATGAGGCTCGTGATGGATCCATTGGTGCTGCTGGTGATGTTGCTGTTGGTGCTGCTGCTGTTGGTGTTGCTTCCGTAGATGAAGAAGAAGAAGAAGAAGCTGCTGCTGCTGCTGCTGTTGTTGCTGCTGCTGCAGTGTTGCTGCCCTTCATACTATCAATAGGTTGTGTTGCTGAGGAAAATGGTGGTGGTTGTTGTTGTTGTTGATGTTGTGTTGCTGCTGCTGCTGATATTGTTCTTAGGTGATCTTCTGTCTTTGCTGCTGTTTGCTGCTTTTGCTGCTGCTCTGCTGCAGCAGCAGCATTAACTGCAGCAGGAGCGATTGGCATTGCAGCAGAAGTTCTTCCTTATAACTAGGTAGTAGATAAGGGGGGTTGTTGGGGGGTAAAGAAAAGGGGGTAAATAATGGCTTTATTTGTTGATTATACACTTAAATAAAGGAATTTAATTAAATAAAACAATAAAAATAAACAGAATTTTCTCTTTTTAATGATAAAAGAAGCAAAAAGACAACAAAATCGTCTTCCTCCTCCTTCATGGTGGTGGAGAGTTTTCTTCTTCACCGAGGTGCCTATACACCGCTAAGTGTATTATACGTATTCAATTTGCTGCAATTCTTCTTCTTCCCCTTTAAATCAATTAATTTGTTTGTTTATTTATTATATTTTTATTTATATTTATTATTTTATTCCTTATTTATTTAAATATATAATTGATTTATACAATCAGCTCTTTAACCACCGCACAGACACCGCAGCCGCCAGTAACACCGTTAACACCACCAAACAAAAAAAGGTGATTTTTATGTTAAAATATCCATAAATTTAATCATAAATTAATATTTATTTATTTGTTTATTTATTTATTAATATTTATTTGTTTGTTGCGGTGTATTGACTACTCAATACTATACGCAATTATCTACCTACCGTCACTGCTAAATGTTGCTCTCCATGCAGTACAACAACACATTTATCTTCACAGTCTTACGGTGCAGCAGCAGCAGCAGCAGCAGAGAGCAGCAGCACAAAGCAGCAGCCGTACCAACAGAAGCATCAAGCATAAGAAGCCCAGAGCTGCACCAACAGCTGACAGCGATAGCAGCAAATAGCATTGGCGAGCACGAGCAGCAGCAGCAGCAGGCTGGGCCACACACCAGCTGCAGCAGCAGACAGCAGCAATAACGGGGAGACGCAACAGCAGCAGATTGCCTGAGCCGACAGGATCAGCAGCAAACAGTATGATCCTGCAGCAGCAAGCAGTAGCGGTTACGGACAGCAGCAGCAGCAGATTGTTGCAGCCGACAGCATTAGCAGCAGCAAACAGCAGCAGGAGACTCCAGCCGCATGCAGCAATAGCAGCAGCAACAACCAGTAGCAGCAGTCTGCTGCAGCAGCAGCAGCACATAGCAGCAGCAAGATATAGCAGATACACGAATAATCTAATTGTGTATTTCTTCTGTTTTGCCGCAGCTATTCCTGCATTATAACATTTGTATATTGCTGCAGAGGAGTGCAGCAGCAGCAGCAGCAGCAGCAGCAAAATGGTATTTCTTTGCTGCCTGTGGTGTAGATAGATGTACACCTGAAGGATATTCTGTACTGTTGTTAGGAGCATAAGGAAATAAATATAAATTATAATTATAATCATATATAATTATCAGCAATATAACCTTATCAGGGGTGCTCTACCGCATATATATATATATATATATATATATA
>NW_013563388.1:2500-7780 GCF_000499605.1 Eimeria maxima | reverse complement strand
CAACTAGCTAGCCAACTAGCTAGCCAACTAGCTAGCCAACTAGCTAGCCAACTAGCTAGCCAACTAGCTAGCCAACTAGCTAGCTAGCTAGCTGACTACCTAACCAACCATCTATATATCTATCTATCTATCTATCTAGCAATAAGATATAATAAGTATATATATACATAATAAATATATTAATAATATTATTTATTTATTTATTTATTTATTTATTTATTTATTTATTTATTAATTTATTTAGCGAAGGAAGAAGAGGAGAAGAAAAAAAAGAAAATGTTTGTGATTTATTACGAATGTTACAATACTGTGAAGAATTATTTGAATGCAGAAGGGTATTTATATTAAGGGTAAGAACTGTCTCCTTTTTTTGTCTCCTTTTTTGTCTCCTTTTTTGTCTACTTGTGCCTCCTTTTGTCTCCTTTATTGTCCCCTTTTTTTGTCTCCTTTTTTTTCTCCTTTTTTTTCTCTTTTTTTATGTATTTTATATGTATATACTATGGATACAGAAGAGTATTTATATTAAGGGTAAGAACTGTCTCCTTTTTTGTCTCCTTTTTTGTCTCCTTTTTTGTCTCCTTTTTTATCTCCTTTTTTGTCTCCTTTTTTGTCTCGTTTTATTGTCTCCTCCTCTTGTCTCCTTTTATTGTCTCCTTTTATTTTATTATCTTCTTTTGTTTCCTCTTATTGTCTCCTTTTATTTTGTCTCCTTTTTGTCTCCTTTTTGTCTCCTTTTTGTCTCCTTTTTGTCTCCTTTTTGTCTGCTTTTTGTCTCCTTTTTTGTCTCCTTTTTTGTCTCCTTTTTGTCTCCTTTTTGTCTCCTTTTTGTCTCCTTTTTGTCTCCTCTTCCCTTATCTGCTGCTCCATCTACTAGACCTGTAGTACCTACTACTACTAATGTTGCTACTGTTGCTGCTGCTGCTGCTGCTGCTGTTGCTGCTGCTGCTGCTGCTGTTGCTGCTGCTGCTGCTGCTGCAGCACTTTGGCGAGGACTTTTGTGGTGTATGCAAGACAGAGTGTGATAATTGCCAGAGGAGACGAACTGTCTCCCCTATTCTTGTCCCTTGTGCCCATCTAGCTACAGAGGTAAGTGTCTCCTTTTTGTCTCCTTTTTTGTCTCCTTTTTGTCTCCTTTTATTTAATTAATTGTCTCCTTTTATTTGATTGTCTTATGTCTCCTCTATTCTTGTCCCTTGTGCCCAGCTAGCTACAGAGGTAAGAAAAATGTCTCCTTTTTGTCTCCTTTTTGTCTCCTTTTTTGTCTCCTTTTTTGTCTCCTTTTTTGTCTCCTTTTCTGTCTCCTTTTTATTTAACTAAGTGTCTCCCTTTTATTTAATTAAGTGTCTCCTTTTATTTAATTATTTGTGTCTGCTGTTGCTGTTGCTGTTGCTGCTGCTGCTGCTGCTGCTGCTGCTGTTGCTGCAGGTGACGGCATTAGTTCGTGCTGCTGCTGCTGCTGGTGCATGCATAACATTTGCTGCTCTTCGTGATGCATCATTAGGGAAGAAAATAAAGAAAAAAATACAAATAAATAATAATAATAATAATAATAATAAAGAAATAATAAATAAACAAAAAGAATTCGCCTGCCTACAGAGACACCAATGGTCTCCTCTTGCTGCTGCTAAACTTATTAAGGCACTTATTATTCATCAGGTATATTCTCTCCTTTTTTTCTCTCTCCTTTTTCTTCTCTCTCCTTTTTTTTCTCTCTCCTTTTTTTTCTCTCTCCTTTTTTTTTGTCTCTTTTTTTGTCTCCTTTTTTTCTCTTTTTTTATCGTCTCCTTTTTTTTTCTCCCTTTTTTTTGTCTCCTTTTTTTTGTCTCCTTTTTTGTCTCCTTTTTTTTATTGTCTCCTTTTATTGTCTCCCCTTTTTTGTCTCCTTTTTGTTTCCTTTTTTTTTGTCTCCTTTTTTTTTCTCCTTTTTTTTATTGTCTCCTTTTTCTTTGTCTCCTTTTTTTGTCTCATTTTTTTTTGTCTCCTTTTTCTTTATTTACTGTCTCCTTTTTTTTTGTCTCCTTGTTCTTTATTTATTGTCTCCTTTTTTTTTATTTACTGTCTCCTCTTTATTTATTTTATTGTCTCCTTTTTATTTATTTACTGTCTCCTTTTATTTGATTTATTTCCCCCCTTCTAGTGTCCTGTTCTTGTCTGTTTCCTGTCTCCTTTTCCTGTCTCCTTTTCCTGTCTCCTTTTCCTGTCTCCTTTTCCTGTCTCCTTTTCCTGTTTCCTCTTACTGTCTCCTTTTCCTGTCCCCTTGTCTCTTCTTTTCTTGCATAGGTATTAAGAGAAAGATGTGTCCCCTCCCCTAATCAGCCAGGTTCCTTTACTGCCTTCCTTGAGTTGGGGCTGCATGCAGACAATGCTGCCCAATTAGTACAATCAATAACATTAGAGGAGCCTCCATGGGGATCGGGATCGGGATCGGGATCGGTTGTGGGACCGGGATCGGGATCGGGATCGGTTGTGGGACCGGGATCGGGATCGGGATCGGGATCGTCTAAAAGGAGTGCCAAAGCCAACAACAACAGTAGTACTTCTTCCCTCCCCCCTCCGTACCCATCTAAGAAGGCCAAGGTGGGGCCCCCCTCTTCATTAGGGGCCCCCCATCCCAATTTTGGTGCCCTTCAGGGTACAACCATGGTGGGTGGTCCCAAAGGGGCCCCCCCAAGGGGCCCCACCGCGGGGGGCCCCTCCTCGGGGGGCCCCTCTGGTGGTTGTATATTAGGTCATAATTTAGAGGATAGACTAAGGAGACGATTAATATTATTAAGAGAAGAATTAGCAAAAAAAGGGAAGCTAAAAACAACAAAAACAATAGCAACAAATGCAGCAATAGATGCTGTTGTTCGTTCTCTTCCTTCTTCTCTTGCTCAATTACAAACCCTTCCTTTCAAGGAATTACAAGGAGGCAAAAAGGTAATAAATAAAAAAAAAACAAGGGTTTAGGGTTTAGGGTTTAGGGTTCTTTATCGTGTTTAGGGTTTGCGGTTTTCTTTTTAGGGTTTTTAGCGCTTTTTAGGGTTTTCTAGGTTTTTTAGGGCTTTTAGGGTTTAGGGTTTAGGGTTTAGGGTTTAGGGTTTAGGGTTTAGGGTTTGGGTATGCTTGACAGGGACAAAAGTACGGGCAAGTGTTTGTGGCAGAAGTGCGGGCGTTTCTTTGTGAGAACCAATTGACCCATTTATTAAAGGGTAAGGGTTTAGGGTTTAGGGTTTAGGGTTTAGGGTTTACAGACTGTATTAGGCCTCCTGTCGAGCCATAAGCCTTAGGGTTTACAGTCTTTGGGTTTACATTCTAGGGTTTAGGGTTTAGGGTTTAGGGTTTGTTCTTTTCTATACAGAGGATACCCGAGGGAGCCCACCACCAGGTGTCTCTTCTTCTGCTTGTCTCCTATCAGCAGAGGAGACAGCAGAGGAAGAGTTTATATCTGTTGGGGGCCCCCTTGATGCTCCAATTGATACTGGGGGCCCCTTTGGTGGGGGCCCCTTTGGTGTGGGCCCCCCTGGGGGCCCCCCAGGGAATTTGGGAGGGCCCCAAATGGGTACCGATGCATGCGTATCACAGAGCATGTATTTTCGAGGGAGTGGGCCCCCTTCCTTTGGGGGCCCCCCTGCTGCTTCTTCTCCTCCTGCTGCAGGGGGTACACAGGGATTGCAGCCTTCTGGGTACTGGCAGCAGGCCAACAGGGCCCCGGGGGGGCCCCCAGGAGCCCCCACTGGCCCAGGGGCCCCTGGAACCTCGGGGCCCCCAGGGCCCCCCCCACCCGATCCGCAGATGTGGGGCCCCGAGGATCTGGACTGTCTCGACAGTTTTTGAGTAATGTCAGTTTACAATTTGTAGCAGAAAAGGGTTTTTAGGGTTTAGGGTTTAGGGTTTAGGGTTTAGCGTTTAGGGTGTAAGGTGTGCGTAGGGGGTGGGGTGAGCTAGAAGCAGACAATGGGACTCAAGACCAGAATTGAAGTGTCCTAATTTAAGGGTTTAGGGTTTAGGGTTTAGGGTTTACAGTCGCAGTCAGTGTGTATACAGCTAAATGTCTGTTTATATGCGTATATATACATATAAAACATATACAAATATATTTATAAATATATAAATATATGTACACACATATAAAAATACATATTTATACATATATTAATATAAACATATATATCTTCTTCTTTATGGGGGGGGCCCCCCATCCCCTTGGGGGCCCCCCATAAGTGACTGGGGGCCCCCAAGTGACTCGGGGCCCCCCAAGTGACCTGCAGTGTATTTATGTAAACAAAATATAAAAATAAATAAAAATAAATATAATTAATAAATTATTTAATTTATTTATTTATTTTATTTCCTTTATTACTCCTTTTACCCCCATTTGCTGCTCCTTTCTGCTGCCTCCATGGGGGGCCCCCCATGTTAGCTGTACAGGGTACTCGTGTGTATTATATACATTTATAATAAAAGGAAATATAAATAATAAAATAAATAAATTAAATAAAATAAATAATTATAAATAATTACAATTATTTATATTTTATTATAAGGCCATTTCTTTCCTCCCTCTCGATACAATCATTGAATCTAGCCGAGGGTCTAGGGTTTAGGGTTTAGGGTTTAGGGTTTAGGGTTACTGCCATGGGTTTATTTAGCGCCTTCGTCTTTGGGCGGTCTTCTGAAGAGTTGCCACCCCCTGTGGGGTTGGCCCGCCGCAGCAGCAGCAGCAACTGCACCAGCAGCAGCAGCAGCAGCAGCAGCAGTAGCAGCAGCAGCAGCAACATGCTGCTGCTACAACAACCTCTTCCTAATAAAACAGGAACTGCAGCAGCAGCACCAGTTAGACGAATAGGACTTGCTGCTGTTGCTGCTGCTGCTGTTGTGCTGCTGCTGCGGCAGCTGCTGCTCTGGGAAGGACTTTGAACGAAACCCTAAACCCTAAACCCTAAACCCTAAACACTAAACCCTAAACCCTAAACCCTAAACCCTCGGGATAAAGGAGAGAAGAAAAAGAAGACAATGATGATTTAATTGTTAGGTACAAAAATAAACAAAGATATAAAAAAGGAAGGAAAAAAAAGAGACAAAAAAAAGGAATAAATAAAGAAAAAGAATAAAAAGAAATAAAAAGAGACAAAAGGAGACACAAAAAGAGACAAATAAATAAAAAAAGTAACGCATGCAATTTTTTTTTGTTTATATATACCTTATGCATGCATTTATACATAAAATATTTATTTATTTATTTATTTATTTATTTATTATATATTATATATAATAAATGTATTTATTATACTATATGGC
>NW_013563387.1:808-12388 GCF_000499605.1 Eimeria maxima | reverse complement strand
ATATATATATATATATATATATATTTGTTATGCAGACCCCAAACCATTCGCGCCAGCAATGAAGATTTGCGGTGAAATGTTGAAAGTATTAGGTAATTTTGAATCATCTGAATTTTCATATTTTTTGCACATTTGTTTTTTATGTTTTAAATATTTAAGAAGACATTCTTATTTTATTTCTTTATTACTTGAATCTATGGCATATTCTAATCTTAAGGATATAGCTAAACATAGAGTACATATTCATACAGAACAACAACAACAACAACAACAACAACAGCAGCAACAACAGCAACAACAACAACAACAACAACAGCAACAACAACAACAACAACAAATACAACAACAACAACAACAACAAATACAATTGCAGCAGCAAGGACAACAACAGCAGCAAATGCAACAGCAACACCAACAACAAGGACAGGTTAGAGCGGGGGACAGTCCACCACCATTACTTAGTGCTGGTGGTGCTGGTTGTGCTGGTGGTAATGGTGGTAATGGTGTTGTTCCTACTACAACAAATGCTGCAGCAGATATGTTAGTAGGAGCTTCTGCTGCTATACAACAACAGCAGCAACAGCAGCAGCAGCAGCAGCAGACAGCTGTACCTCCGGGTCGCGGCACTGAATGTAATGGTGATATTTCAACAGCAGCAAATGCAGCAGCAGCAACAGCAAATGCAGCAGGAGGAGGAGGGAGTTTGCCTCCCGTTACAGCAGCACCATCAACAAGCACTCCTCCTGCAGCAGCTGCTGCACCATCACCACCGCCTAGCAGCAACATCCCCATCATCAGCAGCAGCAGCAGCAGCAGTGGTGGCCGTGTTGTATGTTTAGCATTAGAGCGTCTAAAGAAACGATTTATGTTAGATTATACAGATGAGGAAGCAGAGGCAGCACTAATTGCTGTTGTATTAAATAGTGCTAGTTCTCTCTTTCCTGCTGTTGTTGATAGATTACATGAATGGGCACTCTATTGGAAATAGACTGCAGCAGCAGCAGCAGCAGCAGCAAAAGCAGCAGCAGCAGAAGGTACAGCAGGAGGAGATGGTGCAGCAGGAGGAGATGGAGTGTTGATGCAGCAAGAATAGGATATCGAGCAGCTGTTGCAGCAGCAACAGCAGATGCAGCAGCAGCTGCTGCTGCTGCAGGTGACTGCAAGCAGACACCTTAGTCTCTGCAGCGCGTTGGTGGGAACAGTAGTGGCTATGCCACGGACAGCTAGTTGTTAGCTAGCTACTAGCTAGCTACAAGCTAGCTACTGCGGGGCTACCCAACTATCTTATGTCTTCGGCTAGCCAATTAGCTAGCTACCTAGCCACGTAGCTAGCTAACTAGCTAACCGTGGCTAGCTTGGTACTCGGCCTGGGCTCTCCTCCCAGTGTCCTAAGCTTGCCTTTTTGCTCAACAGCTAGATAGCCGTCTAGCTAGTTAAGTTAACAGCTGGGTAACCAGCTAGCTAACCAGCTAGTTGGCTAGCGGCATATATAAACACAGCGGCGTGCCCAAAGAGATTAGAGGCAGCAAACGGTGGTGGAGTCACCATTTGAGTGTTTAGGGTTTAGGGTTTGTGGCGCATCGTTCCAGTCGTAGATAATTTGGTGTTTAGGGTTTGCTGTTTAGGGTTTAGGGCCGACTCCTAGGGTTTAGGGCCTAGGGTTGGGAGTTGAGGGTTTACAGCTTCATGGCTTCAGTCTTACATAATTTAGGGTTTACAACTTAGGGTTTAGGGTTTATTGTTTGGGGTTTAATGTTTAGTGTTTTGAGTTCAAGGCCCGGCCCTAACAGTTTAGGGTTTAGATAGGGTTTAGGGTTTAGAGTCTAGGGTCTGAGGATTAGGGTTTAGCGGTTAGGGCTTGGCATTTCTATTGGGGTCTGCGGCCAGCTTGGCTGCGCCAACAACACTCTCCTGGCCCCCTCTAGCAGCAGCAGACTTGCGGCAGCAGCAGTAGACTTGCAGCAGCAGCAGCAGCAGGCATGCAGTAGAAGCAGCAGCAGACTTGCAGCACCAGCAGCGTACTCGCATAAACAGTGACAGGCTCGCTGAAGCAGCAGCAACAGCAGCAGCTGCTGTGCCACCAACGTGGGCAGCAGCAGCAGACAGCAGCATACAGCACCAGATAGTGCCGCATCTGCTGTTGCAGCGCGTGGGTAAACCTTTTGATGCAAAGAAAGGCTTCTGCCACAACTGCCCTTCTTCCTGCTGCTCCTGCTGCAGCCCCTGGTGCTGCTGTTCCAGCAGCAGCAGCAGCAGGGGTTGCAGCATGTGCATGCAGGTACGCAGCTACAGGAATACACTCGGTGTCTTCCTAGATGCGAAGGACACAAAAGTGTTGTTGTTGCTTTTGCAACTTACAGAAGGCAACCCACATGTGCTGCTGCTGCTGCAGCTGCTTCTGCAGCAAGAGCAGCAGCAGCAGTTGCTGCTGTGGCCTAAGCAGCGGGATCATCGGCAAGGAATTCGTAGGTGTGAAGACATCGAGTGCCCACCACAATCCAATGATCCGCTGCTGCTGCTGCTGCTGCTGCTGCGCTGCTCCTGCGTAGGGGCCAACACTCCAGCAGCGGGAGCAGGCGGAGCAGCAGGTGCCGCAGGAGCGGCCGGTGCTGCTGCTACTGCTGCTGCTACACTAACTGCAGCAGATGCATGAAGGCCAGAAGCAAAGAGGCCAATCCATAAGATGTGTTTTCCCCAAATATCGCTCCCTAGTTTATCCTTTTAGGGTTTAGAGCATATTGCTGCTGCAGCCCCTCGCCATCATGCAAGCATGTGCAGCCGCAGCAGCAGCAGCAGCAGCAGTGGCAGCAGCGGAGAGCTGCAGCAGCAGTAGTTACAGCTACATTCACGTTAGATCAATTTGTTTTACGTGCATTTCTTAAGCTAATAAAAGATAAATTATTTTACTCAGGAAGGCCCCTCATAGGCTGAGCGCTCTGCTGGAGGAGCGGGAGCAGCAGCAGCAGCAGCGGGAGCAGCAGCAGCAGCAGCCGCAGCCGCAGCCGCAGCCGGAGCAGCAGCAGCAGCAGCAGCAGCGGCTACCTAAGCCCCGATAAGCGGGGACGCAAATGCCCCGCCCAGGTCACTATTCTCCTCCTAAACCCTAAACCCTAAAGCCTAAACCCTAAACCGCCAATAAGGTTTCGGCCCCCAACCATAAGAAGGGTCAGGACAGGACGATCCTGCTGCAGCAGCAGCAGCAAAGGCATCCGCAGCGGCTGCAGCAGGAGCAGGAGCGGCAGCAGCAACCATCTACTAAATGATCTGCAGCAAGATAGTGCTCATCATCAGCAGCAGCAACAAAAGCAGCAGCAGCAGCAGCAAACCCCCGTTTGGGTTGCCGCCGAAGAGGTAGGAGACAGCAAGCAAGCAGATGAGCCCCGAGGGACTGTGCTGCAGCGGCAGCAGCAGCAGCAGCAGCAGCAGCAGCAGCAGTGTTAGATAAGCAGCAGCAAATTTTCTATATTATTGTTGATGTCGCCCCACCGCTTACCCCCCTCTGCTGCGGCTTCCTTTGCTGCCGCGTTGTACCTTGCTGCTTGCTGCTGCCCGCTTTGCTGCAGGCAGCAGCAGCAGCAGCAGCAGTAGCAGCAGCAGCAGCTAAACGCTGCTGCCCCATATTACAGCCCAAAATATTGCTTATACACACGCTGCTGGAGCACCAGCAGCAGCTGCAGCAGCAGCAGCTGTAGCAACAGCTGCAACGGCTGCTGCAGCATACACCCCATTTGCTGCTGCTTCCTGGTCTAAACAAAATGACAGAAAAAGAAGAGGGGCCCCCATTGGGGCCCACTGCAGCAGCAGCAGCAGCAGACCATAAAATATCAGAGGCCGCAGCACCGTATGCAGCTGCACAGCATGCAGCAGCAACGGATGCTGCAGCAGCAACAGCAGCAGAACCACCACAAGCACCCACACAGGATGCAGCAGGAGAGGATGCAGCAGCACCGCGTGCAGAAGCACCTCCTGCTGCAGCAGCAGATGCAGCAATTAAGGCCACTGCTGCATCAACAGATGCAGCAGCAGCAAAAGATACAGCACCAACATCGCATGCAGCAGCAGCAGCGCAAGCGGCAGCGGCGCAGCAATATGCAGCAGCGGCGCAGCATGCAGCAGCAGCAGGGCATGCAGCATCACAAGTGCAGGATGAATCAGCAGCACATGATACAGCAGCAGCAGCAGCAGCAGCAGCAGCAACAGCAGCACGGACAGAGGCGCCCCACAAGATAGGGCGTCACGTTTTTTTAGGTGCTGCAGCAGCAGGTGCTGCTGCAGTGGTGCTTCTGTTGCTGCTGCTTGCATGCGGGGATTTTGTGGATCGCGTGCTGCAGGAGGAGTTATCTCGTGAATCTGCAGCAGCAGCTGCTGCTGCAGCAGCAGCAGCAGCAGCAAGACGTATCTTTCGTTGGCGTACAACACCTGCTGCAGGTTTGCTGCAAGAGCAGGTGCTGCAGCAGCAGCTGATACAGTCTGAGTTATTGCCTTTGCTGCCTCAACCGCAGCAGCAGCAGCAAGAGCAGCAGCTGCAGCAGCAGCATGGAGGAGCAGCAGCATTAAATGATGTAAGTGTTACTATAACACATAATGAGTTATCAAGACACGAGCGTGCTTTGCTGCAGCACTCTCCTGAGCAGCAATTGCTGCTGCTGCTGCAGCTGCAGCAGCAGCAGCGTCGTCGTCGTGCTGTACCTGGTGGCTATGCCCCATCAATGCGTTTGCTGCAATCATTAGTGGAGGCTCAAGCAGGTGCCCGTGCTGCTGCTGCTGCTGCTGCTGCTGCAGCAGGAGCAGGAGCAGGAGCAGCAGGAGTAAGACCCACCACGCAATTGACGAAATCAGCAGCAGCAACAGCAACAGCAGCAGCAGCAGCAACAAGACCTATAGAGGAAGAAGATATAGAGGATTTATTATTAAGAGAAGGATGGTCATTAGAGGAGAATAAAAGAGAAAAAACAATTCGTTTACCAACAGAATTGCATGCGTTGCTGATGAGCGAAGGAGGATTGGGGCTGCAGGAGTTGCTGCAGGAAGCAGCTGCTGTAAGTATGTATAGCAGCAGCAGCAACAGTAGCATAAGAAGAAAAAGTATAATAAGAAGAAATAAAAGAAAACAGAAAAAGATAAGTAGTAGTAGTAGCAGCAGCAGCAGCAGCAGCAGCAGCATGATTCCCGATGAAGATGAGGACACGACCACAACAAGCACGGCCATAACAACCTCATCATCAGCAGCAGCAAGAGCAGCAGCAGCAGCAAGAGCAGCAGCAGCAAGAATAGGAGAAGAGCCACGTGCAGGAATGGTTCCTCGTCGTTTATTATCTCCTTCTGTATATATAAATGCATATAAACAATTAAATGAGGCAGTAGATCCAGATAGATTAACAAGAGCAGTAAAGGTAGGAGGACAATATATATATCCATGGTCTGTATTCAATAATAAGGAAAGGGAGCAATTAAGGTTAATGGCTGACCAATTAAAATGGTTACCTAAATGGATAAAACAATACAGGATAGCAAGAAGGCCACCATTAATAGCATTAAGGAATCATTTACCTGTAATTAGACCTTCTTTTGAGGATATGTATGGGGGCCCAGGGCCCCCATCTATGGGCGCAGCTGCAGGAGTACGCTATACATGGTTAGGTCATGCTAGTGGTGTTGTATCTATAGATGGATTAAATATACTTATTGATCCTGTATTAGGGGAAGATATAGTTGGTGTTATGAATGAATTAGGTAAGAAAGTAGTTAATTTTGTTAATAATAAATTATGTGGTAGTTTAGGGGAAAGATTAAGAAAATCACCAATAAGGATAGGGGAATTACCTAACTTTATTCATCTTATTATACTATCACATAACCATCAGGACCATATAATGGATAATGATGTTATACAATTATGCAAAATATATAAAAATAAATTTAAATATTTATTATTTTATGTACCTGAGGGTCTTTCTTGGTTTTTTATTAAGCATGGATGCTCACCTAAGAGAGTATTTGAATTTACATGGGGAGAGAGTAGGACATTATCTTGTATGTCTAGGAAAGGAGTATATACATGTACAGATGGTGTATGGAGGAAATCATCATCATCTTCTCCTTCTAATTCTCCTAATGGTGCTGTTAATGGTTCTCCTAATGCTGGTCATAATGGTGGTGGTAATAATGTTGGTGGTGGTGCTGTTGGTGCTGCTGCTGGTGCTGCAGCTAATACAGCCATGTCTGTTGCTGCAGCAGGTAGTAGATTAAGATCACCATTCCTTTATTCAAGAAGATATAATAATATTAATAATAATAATAATACAACAACAGCAGCAACAACAACAACAGGAACTGCAACAGGGACAGGAACAACAGAGATTATAATACCACAAAGTAATAGAAGACGTTTATTTCGTGGTAGTAGTAGATGGTCAATATCCTCCTCCTCCCAACAACAACAACAACAACAACAGCAACTACAGCAGCAGCAACAGCAGCAACAACAACACCAACACCAATACAACCCGACCACCTCCTCTTCCTCCTCTTCCTCCCATCATCAACAACATCAACAACAACAACAGCAACAAATGGTACATGTAGAGCATACAGGAATAGATGGTGATGGTACAGTAGATAGATTTAAGATAACATTTGTAGGAAATGTACATTGGAGTGGTAGGAGTGCAGCAAAAACAGATCATAATACATCATTATGGGGAGGATTTGCTATAAGGGGACCCCGTCACTCCTTTTTCTATGGAGGCGATACCTCATACTTTAAAAAAGAATTCGATGAATTCAAAAAAATTGGACGCATTTTGGGGCCCTTCCATTTAGCAGCAATTGCAATTGGGGCTTATGAGCCAAATGAGGATCTAAAATATCAGCATGCAAATCCACAAGAAGCATATAATCTATTTAAGGATATAAGAGCAGAAGTTGCTGTTGGTATACATTGGGGTACTATGAGATTATCTGCAGAAAATCTATTTGATCCTATGCTTGAATTAGAATGTGCATTATTAGGTGTATCATTGGCTGCATGCAGAGGTGAAACTTTGCAGCAGCAGCAACAACAACAATTACTCTTAATACAGCAACAACAACAGCAGCAACAGCAACAGCAACAGCAACAGCAACAGCAACAGCAGCAACAGGTCGTCATGGTTCAGGGGAATCATCATACTCCTAGTAATGCTATTATTAGTATTGGAGGAGGTATTGGTGGTGGTGGTGCTGGTGGTGCTGATACTGGGTGTACTATAAGAAGTACCAATAATAATAATAATAGCAGCAACAGCAGCAATAACAATATTAATCATAATAATCCTAATGGTTATAATAGCAGCAGCAGCAATACATCCAGTATTCATAGTGATGGCAGCAGCAGACCATCATCATCATCTATTATTGGTGGTGGGCATCCTAGCAGCAGCAAAAGTATAACCACAACAGACAGCAGCAGCAACAGCAGCAACAGCATGGATCTAAGTGCTGATGGGAGATTATCTCATCAGCAACTGCAACAACATACACAGCAGCAGCAACAACAGCAGCAACAGCAGCAACAGTTGCTGCTGCAACGCGAAGAACAATCAGAAACTATTGTTGTTGGATCTACTGTTACTGCTTCTGTTCTATTAGAACCTGAACCAGAGATTGAGGCACCTCCTATGTCTGCTGCTGCTGCTGCAGTTGCTGCTGCTGCAGCAGCAGCAGCATTCAAACCATCACGTGTTGGACGAGAATCCTTACTCTTACCTCTGCAGCAACAGCAACAGCAGCAACAGCAGCAGCATCATGACGGAGATACAGCAGCAAATACAAATATAATAGACCCCTCTACATCTGCTGCTGCTGCTGGTGCTGCTGCTGCTGCTACTGGTACGTCTAATACCTCTATAGATACCGTTTTTGCTGCTCCTCTTACTCATAGAAGAAGAAGAAGACCACATAATATAAGAGAAGCATTTAGACCTGGATATAAATTCAAGATAGGACTACAGCCTCTTGCTCTATGGAGTGACCCTATCTTACATCCTAGTAATGCAAGAAGGTAAGCATATTTATTCTATTTATTTATTTATTTATTTATATACATATAGATAAATTAGTTTATTTTATTTTATTTATTTTATTTTATTTTATTTTTTCTTCTTTTTTTCTGCTTAATTTGTTGAATTTATTTCCTCTATTAGGCCTTTTTTCCTCTTATTTAGTATCATTTTCTTTCCTTTTTTTTTTGTATTTTATGACTAAAATAGCGCGAATATAATAAAATAAACAAATAAATATAATAATAAATGATTAATATATTTATTTTTTGTTTATTTTCTTAGATTAAGACGAGCAGAACGCCTTGAATCCTTAGGACTACTTACCGACCCTCATTGGCGTGAGCGTCTGTTAGTTGAAGGCTCTCGTTTCCAGACTCTTCATATTGGGCATTCAATTCAGGTATTTTTCCTTTCTTTTTTCTTTCTTTTCTCCCCTATTTTTTATACCTTTTTTATACTTTTTACTCTTATTAATTAGATTTTTATCTATTTTATTGTTTTTCTCTTTTTTTCCGCCTTTTTATCTTTCTTTTAACGTCTTATTTGCTGTTTTTCTTATTCTTCCCTATTTATTGCAACTTTCTTCTTTTTCTTGTTTTTCTTTCCTTTTTCCTTCCTTTTTCTTTTTTTTTTTCTTCTTTTTTCTTATTTATTTTATTTTATTTATTATTATTTTATTATATTTATTGTGGTGTATTTGCAGGTTGAGGAAGGAGGGGATGGTACATATCTGTTAATGTCTCGCAGCAGCGCAAGAGATCATATAGAGCCTAAGGCTGCTGCTGAGCAATATGCCTTTTTGCCTCTTTATTTATCTTCTGCTGCTGCTGCTGCTGCTGCTAATAAAAGTAATAAAAAGAGGGAAAATAATATAAATACAATATCTTCTCTTAATAGAGGAGGAGGAGATAAAGGAGATAGCAGCAGCAGCAGCAACAGCAGCAGCAGAGGCAGCAGGCACTCCTATTCTAATCAAGGATCTGCTTTAACTGGGTACAAAGAGCAGCAGCAGCAAAGTCTATCTGCAGCTGCAGCAGCAGCTGCTGCTGCTGCTGCTGCTGCAGCTGCTGCAGGGGGAGGTGGAGCCAATCTTGCTGCTTCTAGAGCAGGATGGGCAGCAGCAGCTGCTGCTGCTGCTGATGGAGCAGCAGCAGCTGCAGCAGCAGCATATGATGCTTCCGAGGTAGAAGACGCGGACATGTTTGATGTTCTTAACTAAGACGCAGCAGCAGCTGCTGCTGCAGCAGCTGCTGCAGCAATGTTAGCAGCAGCAGCAGCAGAAACTGCAGCAGCTTCTGCAGTAGCAGCAACTGCAGCAGCTGCAGCAACTGCTGCAGGAGCATCATGAGCATGAACAGCAGCATTAGCAACAACAGCAGCAGCAGCATTTCCTATAAGGAAATGTAGCTTGTGTGTGGCATATTTTGCTGCTGCTGCTGCTGTTGCTGCTGCTTTTGCTGCTGCTGCTGCTGCTTCTGCTGCTCATTTTGCTTCCTTGTTGCTTGTTTGTGCTTTGGTGTCTTTTCAATAGTATTGTTTTGCTGCTGCACTGCAGCAGCAGCAGCAGCAGCAGCAAGACAATAACTGTTTTTAAATATATAAATAAATAAATATAATTAATTAATTAATTAAATATATTCGCAGCAGCAACTT
Source organism: Eimeria maxima (assembly GCF_000499605.1). NCBI lineage: Eukaryota > Apicomplexa > Conoidasida > Eucoccidiorida > Eimeriidae > Eimeria > Eimeria maxima. The sequence goes on along the minus strand of NW_013563387.1, from coordinate 2,693 downwards.
CTTCCTGCTGCTGCTGTTCTCTTTTCTTTTTTTTCTTCCTTTAGGGATGCCTGTATATTGCTGCTGCTGCATGCATGCATGCATGCATGCATGCATGCATGTATGTATGCCTGCTTATGCATGCATGGATGCATGCAGCAACAGCAGGGCTTCTCTTGCTGCTGTTGGTGTTTGCTGTTGTTTGTTGCTGTTGCTGCTACTGCAGCAGGAGCAGCAGCAGCAGCAGCAGCAGCAGCAAAAAAAACTTCTTTTCCTCTCTTTTTTCATTTGTTTGCAACAAATGGACAAAAAAACGCATTTCTTTCTTCTTTTCTTCTTAATATTTCTTCTCTTTATTTATTTATTTATGCATTTACTCCTTTTTTTATTCCTTTTTCTTCTTTTTTCTTCTTTTTTCCTTCCTTTTTTCCTTCTTTTTTTATTATATTTTATGTACCTTCTTTTTATATAGAGGGAAGAGCTGCTCGAGTAACGGCAGAATTGCTGTCGTTGCTGCTGCTGCTGCTGTTGCTGCTGCTATTGCTGCTGCTGCTGCTGCTGCTGCTATTGCTGCTGCTGCTGCAGCTTTTAGTAAGGGTACATGCGTTATAGTGAATAATACTCCTTACTGCAGCAGCAGCAGCAGCAGCAGGTGTTGCTCCTGCAGTTGCTGTTGCTGCTGCTGCTGCTGCTACTGGCTGCTGCTGTTCCTTTCTTCTCTTGTCTAAATGTGTCAGTATAATTGTGTCTGTACTAATACTAATAAATATATAAATATATATATTTATATGTGTATATATATATATTTTGTATATAGTATATACTTATCAATTATATACTTATTTATTTATTTATCTATTTATTTATTATTTATTTATTTATTTATTTATGTGTATAAACAAAGAAAAACAAAGAAGAAGAACATACACACCATCTCCTGTATATAATAATAAATATTTATTTTATAAAAAAAAGAAGCAAATAAAAAAAGTAATAAATAAATAAATTAAATAAATAAAATAAAATAAATAAAATAAATTAAAAAAAGAAGAAAAGGAGAAAAAAGGATATATATGTATATATAAATATATATACAACTATACATATATATATACATATATATATATGTTGCTGCTGCTGCAGCACCAGCAGCAGCAGCAGCACCAGCACACTTAAAAGGAATAAAAAGAATAAAAAAGGAATAAAATGAATTAAATTAAGCAAACAAATACAATAAAAGAATAAAAAAGAAAGAAAAAAGAATAAAAAAGAATTACTTTTCTCCTTTTTTCTTCTTTTTTTTTTTATTAGGGGAAGGAGGGGACGACAATTTATTCACATATAAACATAGAGGAATATAAAGACATAAAAAAGAATAAATTGAATAAAATAAACCAAATAAATATAATAAATAAATAAAAAACAATAAAAAAGAATAAAAAAGAATAAAAAAGAACAAAAAAAGAACAAAAAAGGAGAAAAAAAGAAGAAAAAATATTTTTTTCTTCTTTTTTTCTTTTATTTAATTAGGTAGGTATAAGACGACAACCCATTGGTCTAAAAAAAAGGAATAAAAAAGAATAAAAAGGAGTAAAATAAATAAAATAAAGCAAATAAATACAATAAAAGAATAAAAAAGAATAAAAATTAAATAAAAAAGAATAAAAAAGAATATTTTTTTCTTCTTTTTTTTTCCTTTTTGTTACCTAAATGGTTATAAGAAAATATAACCCATTGGTTGGTGTATATAGAGGGAATAAAGATATAAAAAGGAATAAAATAAACAAAAAAAAATGCAAATAAATAAAAAAAAGAATAAAAATAAATAAAAAAGAATAAAAAAAAGAATAAAAGAAGAAAAAAATTAAATAAAAAAGAATTTTTTTTTTTTTTTTTTTTTTTTTTT
>NW_013563386.1:2500-10708 GCF_000499605.1 Eimeria maxima | reverse complement strand
TTTTTTTTTTTTTTTTTTTTTTTTTTTTTTTTTTTTTTTTTCTCGCTGCATTTACGGTGTAAGGTTTTTTTAGGGTTTAGGGTTTAGGGTTTAGGGTTTAGGGTTAATGCATACCATTACCATCAGCATAAAGGGCCTTTAATCCAGTAAATTCATCTAACCCCCCTAAATTAGTAAACCCTCTGCGGTGTATATACAGCACATTATTAAGAGAAGGGGTCCTATAATAAGTATTAGGTTTCTCCCTTAATATACGATTAAGTACCTCCTTATTCATTATACTTGTTGTCTCCGTCATCTTATAAACCCTAAACCCTAAACCCTAAACCCTAATTCAGCTCAAGAAGCCAGTAAAATAGGCAATAGCAAAAAAAATTAGGGTTTGGGGGTTTATAACACACTATTAGGGTTTAGAGGATAAATGCTAGGGTTTACGAGGGTTTAGGGTTTATAGGGTTTAAGGTTTCGAGGGTTTAGGGTTTATATGGTTTCAAGGGTTTAGGGTTTAGGGTTTATTCATATGCTGCTGCAGCATCTAGAGCTGTCGATACACCCGAGAGTTAATTAAGTGCAGACAGCAGCACAGCAGCAGCAGCAGCAAAGCAGCAGCAGCAGCAAAACAAAAAACAAATAAATATTTAAATTTAAATATAAAAACATTTAATTTCTTCATCTAGCAACGGCATGCAACCAGCAGCAGCAGCAGCAACAGAAGCTGCTCCTGTTGCTGCTCCTGTTGCTGCTGCTGTTGCTGCTGCTGCTATAAATGTCTTAGCAGCAGCAACAATATTTTCTTTTATTGTTTTTCTTCTTCTTTTTCTTCTTAGCGGATTATCTTATTTAAGGAAGTCTAACTAACAACAACAACAGCAGCAACAGCAGCAGCAGCAACCGCTGCTGCTGCTGCTGCTGCTGCTGCTGCGGCCTTGTATGAGGTTGCTGCATTAGCTGCTGCTGCTGCAGACAGGAAATTGTTGGTCACAGCGTTTAGGTGTATGCACAGCATCACAAGACAACAGCAGCCGCAGCTTCTTGATTAGCAGCAGCAGCAGCAGCAGAAGGGCTTGTCGACCCGCCAGAACATCCGCTGCAGCAACAGCAGCAGCAACTGCAGCAGCAGCAACAACAGCAGCAGCAGCAATTGAAATAACTCATGCTGAGTCTACACACACTGCAGTGCGGACGTCTCCGCCTCGCGGGACCTGTCCTACACTGCAGAGCAGCAGCAGCAGCAACATCATCATCAGCAGCAGCAACATCATCATCAGCAGCAGCAACATCAGCAGCAGCAGCAGCAACTGCAGCAGCAGTCCCTCTATGTTACCACTGCAGACTCTGGCATTTTCACTACACTGCTCCTTCTGCAACAGTAACAGCAGCAGCAGCAGCAGCAGCTAATGCTGCTGCTGCTGCACCGCGTGCTGCAGTTGCTCTTCAAAGGCGCGCTCTGCATGCAGCAGCAAGAGAAGCAGCAGCAGCAGCAAAAGCAGAAACAGCAGCAGCAAAAGCTCCAGAAGCAACAACAACGGCAGCAGCAACAGAAACAGCAGCAGCAGCAGCAGCAAGGGATAAAGGAGGAGGCAGCAGGCTTTATACTGTTGCTGCTGCTTCTCGTCAGTTTGCTGCTGCAGTGCCGCTGCAGCTGCTGCGGTCTGCAGCAGGAGCAACAGAAGAAGAAGCAGCAGCAGCAGACTTCTCTCCTCTCCGTGCTATATGGAGACGCTGCGTGCTGCAGCAGCAACAACAGCAACAGCAGCAGAAACAGCAGCAGCAGCAGCTGGAGTTGGGTAATGATGACGATCCCCTAACCCTTGAACACATTTGCCTTCTTCTCGAAGTAAACCCTAAACCCTAAACCCTAAACCCTAATCCTGAGTTTTAAAGGTACGAATCTCTCAGGGTGTAAGCTTTAGGGTTTAGGGTTTAGGGTTTAGGGTTTGTGGCTCAGGGTTGTGTTGCTGCTAATATGAGGGAGTATTGTATATCATCAGCTATATTAAGTTTAGGTGCAACAGCAGCAGCAGCAGCAGCAGCAGCAGCAGCAAACCCTAACACGGTGCTGCAGTTCCTCCCACGTAAGCCTAAACCCTAAACCCTAAACCCTAGCAGGTATTGTGGGGTATGCGAGTCTCAGAGGTCCGGAGCTTCACTGCACGAATCCAGGATCCTGGTGTAGGGTTAAGGGTTTAGGGTATATACTTTACATTTTAGGGTTTAGGGTTTAGGGTTTAGGGTTTAGGGTTTAGGGTTTAGGGTTTACGTGTAGGGTTATGTAAGAGTGTTCGTCGTTTGGGGTTTCTTCATTTTGATTTCTTTGATGATGCGGCGGACTACTTGGATAAAGCAAATCTACAAACAGGCAAACCCTAAACCCTAAACCCTAAACCCTAATTTATAAACCCTAAACCCTAAACCCTTGTTTCTATACCCTAAACCCTCATTCTTTATCAATCCGAGCTTCCCTTAAACCCTAATGGTTTCGTGGTGGTGTTGCAGCTAGGTCCTGCTGCAAACCCCCGATTAGGGTTTAGGGTTTAGGGTTTAGGGTTTGGGGTTTGTGCGCAGTAGCGTCTATGTGGGACGTGTGGGACATTTGTGCTGTTGCTGAGGCATTTGCTGCTCAGCGCATGCCTTCTGCTGCTGTTGCAGCAGCAGCAGAAGCTGTGCTGCAGCAGCAGCAGCAACAGAAGAAGCAACAGCAGGCTTTGCCGTTTGCTGCTGCAGCTCGTCTGCTGCTGGCCTTCGCTCAGCTGGACATACACAAGGCCTCTTTGCTGCAGCAGCTGCAGCAGCACATTAAGCAGCATCTCCAGCAGCAACAGAAGCAGCAGCAGCAGCAGCAGCAGCAGCAGCCGGCTCTGCTGCAGCGCGAAGAAGCCCTTGCTCTGGGTGCAGCAGCAGAAGCAGCGCTGCTGCTGCATCACCAGCAGCAGCAGGAGCAGCAGGCGCAGACAGAATGGGGCTCCCTGCTGCTGTCTTGCATAGAGAGGTGAGCAGGGTTTAGGGTTTAGGGTTTAGGGTTTAGGGTGATGCCGTACTTTGACGTCTCTTGTTAAGCGCAATTTGGGTTTGCATGCGCTGCTGCTGCTGCCGCTGCACCTGCTGCTGTTGCTGCTGCTGCTGCTGCTGCAGGGTTGCTCCTTTTGCTGCTGATCAGCCTGAGGAGTTCTGGAAGCATCCATCCCATGCTCGACTCCACAGGTAGTGAAACCCTAAACCCTAAACCCTAAACCCTAACGAGTAACTGAACATTCAGCAACAACTAGGGTTGAGGACGTGCACACTCGGGTTTAGGGTTTAGGGTTTAGCGTTTAGGGTTTGGCAATGTGCAGGCAAATCCTCCTTTGCCGTCTGGCGCTACGCACCCTGGATCGACCAAGTTACGAAATCCTCGATGGTAGGGTTTAGGGTTTAGGGTTTAGGATTTGGTTTTTAGCGTTTAGAGTTTGGGTTTTAGGGTTTAGGGTTTAGGGTTTAGGGTTTGTGATATGCTTGTAGGCAAAACTCGGACTTTTCTTCGTCAGCTGCAGCAGATAGAGTTAACCCTAAACCCTAGGAAACCAACAGTCTTTGTTCAAAAGGCAAGAAAAAGGGTTTAGGGTTTAGGGTTTAGGGTTTAGCAATAAGGTGTAGGTTCTCATGTTTTCGTGTCTAGAACCAGGAGTTGGAATCCCCACTGTTTACAGGGTTTAGGGTTTAGGGTTTAGGGTTTAGGGTTTGTGTATTGCAGTTTAGCGCCATCTTAACAAAGCTTCGTATAGCCCATCAGATATACCCAATGCGGTGAGTTATCATCTAATCTCTATATACCCCCTAGGGTTTAGGGTTTAGGGTTTAGGGTTTAGGGTTTAGGGTTTGTGTGTGAGTACAGAGGAATTCTTTGCTTTGATATATTAGAAAGAGATCGTAAACTTTGTTGGTCTTGTGATTCTCTTGATCGTTTTTATGTTGGTACCAATAAAAAAATATCTACAGGTTAGGGTTTAGGGTTTAGGGTTTAGGGTTTAGGGTTTAGGGTTTGGGAGCGTGGGAGCTACAGGGTTCTGTTTCCAACTCTAGGGTTTACGGTCTAAGGTTTAGGGTTTAGGGTTTAGTGTTCCATGCTTCTAGTCTTGCGAAGTCCTCTACACCTCAGGGTTTAGGGTTTTAGGGTTTAGGGTTTTAGGGTTTAGGGTTTAGGGTTTAGGGTTTAGGGTTTCTTTGCTGCGCAGTTCGTCTTCAAGAGAAGATAGTGAGGGGTTTAGGCATTCGTATTGCTAATTGTGCTTATTGGCAATGGAATAAAATGAAGTAAACCCTCCAAACCCTAAACCCTAAACCCTAAACCCTCGGTCTTAACAGCAGTAAACCCTAAACCCTACCTAAACCACCAACCCTAAACACCAACCCTAAACTCTTCAAACCCTAAACCCTAGCAGATAGGGGGCTGTATATTTAGGCAGCCATGGGGGAGATTTGCTTCATGCCGCTTTTCGAGGCCTAAAAGGGTTTAGAATATAGGGTTTAGGGTTTAGGGTTTAGGGTTTGTTCATAGGGCAAGGAGGACTCGCATAGAATTTGTGCGGATGAGTCGATACTACGCGCTACAAGACCGAAGGTAAACCCTGAGGGTTTGTGGGTCTGTCTCTCCCTCTCTCCCTCTGTGTGTCCGAATTAGGGTTTAGGGTTTAGGGTTTAGGGTTTAGGGTTTGTTATGCTGCAGGGAAATAAATTTAGAGTTTGAGGGTTGGCTACTTCCTCATGTTCATCATATACACCGCAAGAATCATATTGAGGCTTTTTGTCATTTCCCTAATAATAAACCTTTAGGTCATGTTGTATATTAATAAACCCTAAACCCTAAACCCTAAACCCTAGTAAACCTTAATATACCCTAATAAACCCTAATTTTGGGTTTTGACGCCGCTTTTCGCAACCAAACGCTTTCCTCAGAAACCCTAAACCCTAATTCTTTTTTTCTTTTATTTAAATAATTTAATTCTTGTATAAGGTGCATGTACACCGCAGATATATAGGAAGAAAAGAAGGAAATAATAAATACAAAATGGACAAAAAACCCTTATTTATTTAATTAAAAAGAAGAAAAGAAATATATCCTTAATTAAATAAATAAAAAATAAATAAAAGAAAGAAATCTTATTTAATTAAATAAATAAAAAAAGAATTATTTTGTCTTTTTATTGTAGGCAGACAATTGTATGGTCATTATACACCATAAAAACATAAATAAATAATTATAAGAATATTATAACAGCATATTTAATTAATAATAATAATAAATAAATAATAAATAATAAAATAATAAGTGAATAAATGAATAAATAAATACATAAATAAATAAATAAATAAATAAATAGGCAAAGGTTGTATCGGGGTTGCAGGTACACCCCATGGTAGATCACGGCAGAGGTGTGCTTTCTAGTTGTATTCGTAGGCAATTATACATTATTTTAATAAAATAAGACAAAATAAAGGGAATAAATGCAAAATAAAGTAAAATAAAAAGAAAAAAGAAGAAAAAAGAAGAAAATTTTGTACAAAATTGTTTTTTTTTGTATTTATTTATTGCCTATTTCCTTCGGTCGTGCTCGTGCGTGTGTGCGTGCCTCGATGCGCGGTGTATACACAAATAAATAAAAAAGGCAAAACTTTGCTATAAATTAATAATTTTTTGTTTACTTTGTATACAAATTAAAATAGTTTTACATTTTCCTTTTTATTTATTCATTTATTGTTATTTTAATCGATTAAATGGCGTAAAAAGAGTACCTATGCTGCATCGACTACAGCAGCAGCAAGCAGCAGGTAGAGGTAGAGGTAGTATCAGGTAGCATATCTGCTGCTTCTTTATGATGATTAAGGGGGTAATAATAAAGAAAATAAATAAATAAATAAATAAATTAAATTAATTTTAATTAATTATTTAAATAAAAAGAAAAAATGAAGAAAAAAAAAGAAAAAATACAACAGGGAATATAAATAAGAAAAGCTACAGGTTCTTCTCTGCGGTGTATAGGCAGGTAATAAGAGAGAAAAGATTATTTATTTAATTAAGGAATAAAAAGGATATTTATTTATTTATTTATTTATATTTATTATTTTATTTAATTTAATTAATATAATTAAGTAGATCTGTCTGCATATACAACATAATTACCATAGACCACTGGTCAATCGAGCTATATATTGTTCTTGCTGCTGCTGCTGCTGCTGCTGCTGCTGCTGCTGCTGCTTCGTCAGCAGCAGGAGCAGCAAGATAAACAGGAATAACATAAATAGCATGATTTTTGTTTTTTATTTGTGTATAAAAAGGTTATATGAAGGTTTTCTTTATTTTATATGGTATAATTAGCTGCCTATACACCCCAATTATTCCCCTTTTCTTCCTCCTCCTCCCTCTCCTTATAGGGTCACCTACTCGCCTCTCCCCTGCTTCCTGAGGGTTTTTTTCCTTTTTTTTCCTCTTTTCTTTTATTTTTATTTAATTATCCATTAATTACATCTTTTTATCCCCTTATTTATTCATCAGGTCCTCTCCCTCTCCTCCCTTTTCCTCCTCCCTTTGCAGGTTACATATATACATGTCCCTAGATCCATAAACCCTAAACCCTAAACCCTAAACCCTAAAAATATAATATTACAACATAAGCAATAACAACAGCAACAAATCCTCTTCCCTTCTCCACTTGCTGCACAGCAGCACGCAGCACCTCGGTGCTCGCGGCAACAATATCGGCAGAACCCTAAACCCTAAACCCTAAACCCTCAGAAATAGATCTCAGACCCTAAACCCTAAACCCTAAACCCTAAACCCTCGGGGTCTTTGCTGAGAGAAAATGCCTCGCGGGAGAGGATGGGGAAACGCTGATATCCCTTCAGTAGAGATTGCAGCAGCAGCAGCAGCAGCACGAATAGAAGCAGCAGCAGCAGCAGCAGAACGTGCAGCAGTAGATTCAGCAGAAACTGCATCGTCATCAGCAGCAGAAGATGGTGAACCATCAGTAGCAGCAGCACGTGCAGCAGCAGCACCTGCAGCAGCAGCACCACCTGCAGCACCACCTGCAACAGCAGCACCACCTGCAGCAGCACCTGCAGCAGCAGCACCTGCAGCAGCAGCAACTGCAGCAGCAGCAACAGGAGGAACACCAGAAACAGCAGAAGCAGCAGAAGCAGCAGAAACACCAGAACCAATACACTACCCATACACCTCAGCTCTAGAGGAGCAGCGGCGCCTGCTGCAGCAGCAGCAACTGCAGCAGCAGCAGCAGAAGCAGCAGCAGCATTGGAGTCCTTGGCGTATGCCCCATCTATTAAATACACCACCAATACGCATCTGTCAGTATTGTCTCCTTTTTTGTCTCCTTTTTGTTTCCTTTTTGTCTCTTTTTGTCCCCTTTTTTGTCTCCTTTTTTGTCTCCTTGTTTGTCTCCTTTTTGTCTCCTTTTATTGTCTGCTTTTATCTCCTTTTTGTCTCCTTTTTTGTCTTTTTTTTTGTTTCCTGCTGCTGCTGCTTGCTGCTGCTGCTTGCTGCTGCTGCACCTACTGATGTTGCACTTGCTGCTGTTGCACTTCCTGCTTTTGCATTTGCTGCTGCAGTTGCATATTGTGCTGCTGCTGCTGCTGCTACTGCTGCTGTGTGTTGTGCTGCAGCAGGTGGTTGTCCTTTCGATAAGGAGGAGACAGTTATCCATCCTGGTCCTTCTTCTGCCTCTATATCTACCTGCAGCAGCTTTAATAGCGGTGCTGCTTCTGCTGCTGCTGCTGCTGGCAGCAGCAGCAGCAACCCACATAAAGGTAGCTGTGGCCAAGCCACCACCTGCAGCAGCGGCAACATCTGCAGCTGCAGCTTCTGCAGCAGCAGCAGCAGCAGCAGCAGAAGCACTGGTAACAGAACCAGTGGCAGCAGCAGTGGCAGCGGCAGTGGTTGCGGCAATGGCAGCAGCAGTGGCAACAGCAACGGCAACAGAGGCAGCAGCAGCAGCAGCGGCAGCAGCAGCAGCAGCAACCGTTGGCTGGCTGGCCCCCCTCCCCACCATTCTAGTTATCGGGCAGCTCTGCAGCTTCGCGGCAGACCCCGTGGCCTAGGAGACTTCATCCCCGTGCGGCAGCAGCAGCACCAGCACCAGCAGCAGCAGCAGCAGCAGCAGCATCACCAAGGGCAGTCGAGGCAACGGTCGCAGCGGCAGCAGCAGCTGCAGCAGATGCGTC
>NW_013563385.1:53939-56439 GCF_000499605.1 Eimeria maxima | reverse complement strand
GACAGCAGCAGCAGCAGCAGCAGCAGAAACAGCAGCAGCAGCAGCAACAGCAGCAGCAGCAGCAAGAAACACAACTGTTGAATCAACACCTTCGTCAGAACTTGAGCAGCAGTTGCTGCTGCTGCATGCAGCAGCACGGCAGCACTGCAGCAGCAGGAAGAGCAGCAGACCTATTAGTCCTAAGGAATTCCTTTCTTTGCTGAAGGCGCCGCAGCAGCTTCTGCTGCAACAACTGCAGCAGCAGCAGCAACAGCAACAGCAGCAGCAGCAGGAACAGCAGCAGCTGCAGCTAGAGCAGCTTGTCCAGCTGCTGCAGAGCCTCTCCCGCTTATCCAGGCCGTACAGACACTTGCTGCAGCAGCAGCCGCTGCTGCTGCCGCAGCACCTGCTGCTGCAGCGGGGTCTTCGTTGGCACTCAAAGGGGGGGCGAGAAGCAGCAGCAGCAGCAGAATCTGCAACAGGAGCAGCAGCAGCAGCAGCAGCAGCAGCAAAGCAGGGACCTGGTAGTGCAGCAGCAGCGGAGGGACCGACATGCAAAACCCAGCAGTTGGAGAGCCCATTAGTTGCAGCAGCAGCAGCAGCAGCAGCAGCAAACACTGCAGGAGCAGCAGAAACAAGTGCAGCAGCAGCAGCAACAGCAGCAACAACAGCACTTGCTGCAGTACAATCTGCTGCTATTAAGGAAGCAAATCAAGATGCACGACGTGTACATACACCTGCTGCTGCAGCGCAGCAGCTGCTGCGGCTTGTACGGCAGGTGCTGCTGCTGTCTCTCAGGTTGCTGCAGCAGCAGCAGCAACACCAGCAGCAGCAGCAGCAGAATTCACCTCACCGTTTGCTGCTGCAGCAAGATGGCCAGAGGGTGCATAGAAATGATCAAATGATTTCGGGTAGTCAGCAGCAGCAGCAGCAGCAGCAGCAACTGCTGCTGCTGCAGCTGTTGCAGCAGCTGCGGTGTATGGGCATCTGCTGCCCTGATTTTATATTTGCTGCTGCTGCGCTGCTGCAGCAGCAGCATAGTTTGCTGCTGCCGCAGCAGCAGCTAGTGCAGCTGCTCGACAGTTTTGCTGCAGCATTCGTCTGCATGCGGCAGCAAACTGCAGCAGCTGCAGCAGCAACAACAGCACCACCAAACAGTGCTGCTTACAATGCTGCTGCTGCAGCACCTGCTGTTGCTGCTGCCGCTGCTGCTGCTGCTGCTGCTGCTGCTGTGCAGGGCCTATTCAGGAAGGTAGCTCGCCAGTTGAACTATCGCTTCCGTATGGATGCGCAGCACCGCCGGCGGCTGCGGCAGCAGCAGCAGCAGCAGGACGAACAGCAGCAAGAGCTGCAGCAAGAACAGCAACAGGGACAGCAGCAACAGCAGCAGCAGCTGCTGCTGCATGCAGGAGAACTTGCGCAGCTGCTTCGAGCTTTTGCCCGTGTAGGGGTTGTTGATTTTGGGGTGTATAGGCACCTCACATCTACCTACCTAACAAGGGCGCTGCAGCAGCAGCAGCAGCACCAACAGCAGCAGCAGCAGCAAGTGTTGCAGCAACAGCAGCAGCCTGTGGAGGACGGTCGCACCTCCTGCAGGCAACTTAGTCTTCTGTTTGCTGCTTGTGTAGATGCTATTGCAGCAGCAGCAGCAGCAGCAGATCCAGCAGCAGCACGCGTATCCGTACCAGCAGCAGCAGGAGCAGCAGGAGCAGCAGCGGAGCAGGTAGCAGCTGTACACCGAAGACTAGCTGCTTCAAGGGAGTGGGAAGCAGATCCAGCAGCAGCAGCAGCAGATCCAGCAGCAGCAGCAGCAGATCCAGCAGCAGCAGCAGCGGATGCAGCAGACGTAGAAGCAGCAGCAGCATCAGATCCAACAGCAGCAGCAGCAGCAGCAGCAGCAGCAGCAACATTAACGTCTAGCCCTTCACCGTTTGTGCTGCTGCTGTCGCGGTGCCTTGCCCCTTTATGTAGCAGCCTCAGCAGCAACCTGCTGCTGCTGCAGCAGCAGCAGACACACGCAGAAGCTGTGCTCGTGCTGCGGTCTGCGTGTCAGCTGCTGTTGCTGCTGCAGCAGCAGCAACAGCAGCAACTGCAGCAGGTGTATACACTCGGCTTGGCGCTGCAGCAGAAATACGTCAAGAGGGCTAAAGACACAGAGGACCGGGCTGCAGCAGCAGCAGCAACAGCAGCAACAACATCAGCAGCAGCAGCAGGGACAGAAGAAGAAGCAGCGGCAACCGAAGCAACAGCTGCAGCAGCAACAACAACAACAACAGCAGCAGCACATTTGGTGCATCTGCGGTGTCTAGGCAGCTTACGGCCTCTCTTAGAGGGATTAACAATTAGGGTGTCTTCTTGCTGCTATCTGCTGCCGCTGCAGCAAATTGTACAGCTGCTGCTGCTGCTGCAGTGCGTTGACACCTTTGCTGCTGCTGTTGCTGCTGCTGCTGCTGGTTCTAATGCAGCAGCAGCAGCAGCAGCAGCAGCACCGCTTGCACCCCTTATGCTGAGTAGACCCGCT
>NW_013563385.1:18939-48939 GCF_000499605.1 Eimeria maxima | reverse complement strand
CAGCAGCAGCATGGAGCCAATCCACGTATAGCAGCAATAATTGCTTCCCCTATGCTACGGAGTGTACAGACAGCTAAGGAGGTGCAGCAGCAGCTAAATATACCAATAATTATTCATCCTCTTCTCTTTGAGGCTGGCGGCCTATTTGAGGGGGAGAGGGAGGCAACAGATACTGCTGCTGCTGCTGCTGCTGCAGCAGCAGCAGCAGCAGCAGGTGGTGCTGATGCTAGACTCCAGAAAGAACAGCAGCAGCAACTGCAGCAACTGCAGCAGAAGCAGCTAGGACTCACCTGGCAGCAGCTGCAGCAAATATGCCCAGGAGCTGTACTAGCTAGTGGTATAACATGGCCTGCTGCACCAGGAGCAGCAGCAGCAGGAGCAGCAGCAGGAGAAGGTGCAGCAGCAGCAGCAGGAGCAGCAGCAAATAGCACCGATGGCAATAATTGTTGCTGCAGCAACGGCAACAGTAACAGCAGCACCAACGCTTCAACAGCAGCAGCAGCAGCAGCAGCATTGGGGGGCCCCCTTGGGGGAGGGTACAGCAGGGAGAATTTCTTAGGGGGGGCCCCCTGGTGGTTGGGCCCTAGGGAGACAATAATGGGTACAATAAGGAGACTGCTGCTGCTAATAAGATGGATGGATAGTATAACAGCGCATGCAGCAGCAGCAGCAGAGGGGGGAGAAGGTGCAGCAGCAGCAGCACTTACAGGTGATGCAGCAGCAACAGCAGCAGCAGCAGCAGCACTAAAAGGAGACGGCGCGCTGCTGCTTGTAGGGCACGGGCTATTGATGGATATATTAATAAAAGCATTTCTTGCTGCACCTGCAGCAGGAGTTTGCTGCTGCACATTCCTGCAGCAGCAGCAGCAACAAATACTGCAACAACTGCAGCAACTGCAGCAGCAGCAGCAGCAGCAGCAGAACGGCTGCTGCCGACTTGGAGACACCCTCTATGTCCCTCCGCAGCAACCTGCTTACTTCTTGTCTCCTAATTGTTCTGTCTCCTGTGTAGACGTCATCCTGCAGCAGCTGCAGCAGCAAATCCTATAAGCGTACTATTGGCTTAGTATACTGGGGACTACAAGTTGTCTCTCCTCATCTATTTACAGGGCATGCATTAGGTTCGGACCCTGTTGTATCCATCTAGGGGGCCCCCAACGGGGGGCCCCCTACCTCTTCATGGGGGCCCCTTCCTGTTTAAGGGGGGCCCCCTACCTCTTTGTGGGGACCCCTACCTATTTAAGGGGGGCCCTAGATCTTTAGGGGGCCCCATCTATCTCCAGGGGGGCCCCTGGGTCTACAGGGGAGTCCACAGGCCTTCAAGGGCCCCCTTGGGTCTTAGGGGGGCCCCTAGGGTATTAATGGGGCCCCCTAGGGTATTAAGGGGGCCCCCTGTGAAGGTGTACCCACTGGCATTCCTTGATTTTGTTTACGGGGCCCCTCTCCTTGTAGATTATATTATAAATAATAATATTAATTATTAATTATAATTAATAATTAATAATTAATAAATAATAATAATTATAAATAAATAATTGTATATAATTAATAATTAATTGTTAATTAATTTATTTGTTTATAATAATTTTTGTTATATTTACTACTAATATTAATTATTAATAATAATAATTATTATTAATAATTATTATTAATAATAATTAATTAATTAATTAATTAATTAATTAATTAATTAATAACAATGTTTAATAGTAATATTTATTAATAATATTTAATAAAAAGAGACCCCTTTGTATGCATTCTCTCTTATATATTTAAGGGGGCCCCCCTCCGTACCAAGAGGGGCCCCCCCCCAGCCTCCCCTAGAGGGGGCCCTTAGGGGGCCCCTGCCTATGCAATAGGGAGCCCCTTTCTTTGCTATAGGGGGCCCCTACCTTTCCTAGGGGGGCCCCTGCCTAGAGAAGGCAGGGGACCCTAGGGGGCCCCTACTTCCTCTAGGGAGGCCCCTATTACCTTTATTACTTTATTGGCACAGGGGGGCCCCCATTCAATTGGGGGCCCCATTAAGGTACAACAGAGACACCCTTTAATTGTTTTTACTGCATAAGACAGCAGCAGACACCCGTATAGATAAATACAGCAGCAGCAGCAGCACTAGCAGCAGCAGCAGCAGCAGCAGCAGCAGCAGCAGCAACAGCAAAAGAAACAGCTAGATGAGGAACTGTCTCCTCCTAAGTGTCTCCTTTCGTCTCTTAATATAAATAAATATTATTTATTTGTCTCCTTTTATTTATTAATATAATTAAATATATAAATAAATATAAATAAATGTATTTAATTATAAATAAATATAAATATATTTAATTTAATGGCGGTGTAAAAAGAGAAAAAAAAAAGGGTTACTTCGGTACTGCAGCATTTGCTGCTGCTGCTGCTGCTGCTGCTGCTGCTGCTGCAGTCTGTGCAGCAGCAGCAGCAATAATAGAACCGCTGCATTAGCAGCAAGAGCATAGAGAAGACAAGTAGACAAAAGAGACAGAAAGGAGACAAACAGAAAAGAGACAGAAGGGAGAAGCAACCATCAGCAACAGGAGCAGCAGCAGCAGCAGCAGCAGCTGCTGCTGCTGCTGCAGAGGTACGGACACTTACATCCATCTTCTTGCATTCTTAACTCCTTTTATTCTACCACAGGAGACACCGCTGCCTCCAAACCGTCTCTTGCGGCTCTCGTCGCTGCTGCTGCTGCTGCTGCTGCTCTTGCTGCTGCTGTTGCTGCTCTTGCTGCTGCTCTTCGATTGCTCTTTAGTGTATGCAGCAGCAAAAGAGGTGGTCCAATGGGTCCTCCAGCGGTCAACTGCAGCAGCAGGAGCAGCAGCAGCAGCAGCTGCTCCTTCTGCATAATCAGGAGCATCAGAAAAAGCAGCAGCAGCAGCTGCTGCTGCAGCAGCAGCAGGGACATCTGCTGCAGCAAGAACTTTAAGTGTCTTGCTGCAGGGATCTATCTGTATAACCTCATCAGCAGCAGCAGCAGCAAACTGTGCATCATGAGTAGCAACAAGAACTGTCCCCTTATAGGACTTAACAGCAGCAGCAAGTGCAGCAGCAGCAGCAGCATCTAAATGATTAGTAGGCTCGTCTAGCAGCAAAACTCCCGTGTCTCCTAGCTGCAGCAAGCTGCTGCTAATACTATAGCATGCCTTTTGTCCCCCACTAAGTTGTTGCAGGGGGGCCCCCAACAGGGGCCCCCTAAGACCTACTCTACCTAATACAGCTCTTGCTTGTGCCTCCATTGCTGCTGTATCTTCTTCCCATGCTGCTGCTGCTGCTGCTGCTGATTGTTGACCACGAGCAGCAGCAGCAACAGCAGCAGCACGGAGTGCTTCTATTGGTGTTAGCTGCAGAGGCAGCACATCTGCATGATGCTGCTGCAGCAGCAGCAGCGAAGAATCAACAGATGGTGCGCATATACGCTCTCCGCTTACTATCACCACTTCCTGCTGCTGCTGCTGCTGCTGCTGCTGCTGCTGTTGCTGTTGCTGCTGCTGCTGCTGCTGCTGCTGCTGCTCTCCTGCTAGTGCCTTTAATAGGGTTGTCTTACCACTACCATTAGGCCCTACTATTGCTATCTTTGCCCCCCTACGTACAATAAGAGTTACATCCCTCAGCACTTCCTGCTGCTGCTGCTGCTGCTGCTGCTGCTGCTGCTGCTGCTGCTGTTGCTGTTCCTGCTGCTGCTGTTGTTGTTGTTGCTGCTGCCGCAGAGGTCTGATGCAGATAGTGCATCCTCTAAGAGCAAGAACTTCTGCTGCTCTCTGCTGTGCATGCGGCAGCAAGAAGACAGGGGCCCTAGCAGCAGGGTGTGGGGCTGGCTGCTGCTGCTTGAGCTGCTGCAGCAGCGTCTCGTCTGCTGCAGTTGGGGGCCCCCTCTGTCTCTGCAGCTTCTGCTGCAGTTGCTGCAATTGCTGCTGCTGCCGACGTACAGAAGCTAACCACTGCTGCTGCTGCTGCTGCTGCTGCTGCTTAAATGCTGCTAGCTTCCCTACATACTTAGGAGACGAGCTGCCTTGCTGCAGCAGCAGCACGCTGCTGCAGACTTGCTGCAGCAGGTTGCTGTCATGAGAAGCAATAATCATAGGTAGAGGTAGCTGCTGCAGCAGCTGCTGCAGTGCAGCAGCAGCAGCAGCATCTAGATGGTTAGTAGGCTCATCTAGCAGCAGCAGCTGCGGCCTCTCGCATAAGGCCTTTGCTAGCAGCAGCTGCATGCGCTGGCCCCCGCTAAGAGAGAATAGCTGCTGCTGCTGCTGCTGCTGCAGCCCTACATGATGCAGCACAGTCTCTACCCACCTCTCCTCCTCTTCTTGCTGCTGCTGTTGCTGCTGCAGCAAAGACAGCTGCGATGCTGCAGCCATCACCGCAGACTCGTGCGCATCCCTGCTGCTGTTGCTGTTGCTGCTGTTGCTGCTGCTGCTGCTGTCATGCTGCCCTTGTAGGAGCTTGTTTAACAGCTCTTGCTGCTGCTCGATCTGCTGCTGCAGCTGCTGCTGCCGCTGCTGCACATGGGTAAAGATTTCTTCTCTTACAGTCTTAGCAGCAGCAGCAGCAGATAAACCCTCAAGGCCTTCCTGCTGCAGCAGCGCAACACGAGAGGGGCAGCAGCGAAAGATAAAACGACCAGAGACGTCCCCTGTCCTCATAGAGAAAGAGGTCAACTCCTGCTGCTGCTGCTGCTGCTGCTGCTGCTGTTCGTGCTGCTGCTCCACCTCCTCCTGCTGTTGCTGCTTTTGCTGCTGCTTCAGCTGCTGCTGCTGCTGAGGGGAGAGACGCCGTAGCTGCCTACGTTCTGCCTTGCTAAGGCGCCTCCGTTGCCCGTGCTGCTGCGATTCCTCCCCATGCTGTTGCTGTTGCTGCTGTTGCTGCTGTTGCTGTTGCTGCTGTTGTTGCTGCTGCTGTTGTTGTTTCACCAGCTGCTGCCGTGCTGCAGCAACAACTGCATGCAGCAAGGTTGTCTTCCCTGCCCCGTTGCTGCCTATAAGAGCAATCTTCTCGTTCTGCTGCAGCTGCAGAGACACCTGCTGCAGCAGCACAGCAGCACCGGAGTGTACAGACACATCCTCAAGGCGCAGCACCTCAGCTGTACTACTTGCTGCTGCTGCTGCTCCTGCGCCTTCTTGCTGCAGATGCTGCTGCAGCTGAGCTACCAGAGGAGCATAGGAGGGCAGCGCTCTTGCTGCTGTTGATGGCTTTCTTTTTGCTGCAAGACAACCCCGTTGCAGCAGACCGTTCTCTCCTGCTGCTGTTGCTGCTGCTGCGCCTGTTGTTGCGGCAGCTGCTGCTGTTGTTGTTGCTGCTGCTGGTGTTGCTGCTGCTGCTGCTGCTGCTGGAGCTACGGCTGCTGAAACGGGGCAGGGACGCAAGAAGGAGAGTGAGGGATTTGAGTAAGTGGATTCGGGGCGCGACCAGCAGCAGCAGCAGCCGTACAGCAGCAGTAGCAGCAGCAGCAAGGGCGTTGGGGCTGAGCGCCTAGCAGCACGCTGCGTGTCCATCAGCTAGCTGCACGAGGCAGCTGCTGCTTCCCCTTCTGCAGGTGTCAATTCCCGCCGCTGCTGCTGCTGTTGCCGCTGCTGCTGCTAGGGCGTCAATCCTTCTTCCTGCTGCGATGGGCAAGACTGCAGGAGCAGCAGCAGCTGCTGCTGCTGCAGCCGACAGGGCGCCAGCGTCCCTCCCTGGTCACGGTTGACTATTGGTTGTGCCGTAGAGAATACTGCTGCTGCGTTGCTGTTGTTGCTGCTGGTGGGTTGCTGCTGCTGGTGTATTGCTGTGTTGCTGCTGCAGGTGTGCTGCTGCTGTGTTGCTGTTGTTACTAGAAGACACCTGATGCCTCTAATGGATTTATTATCTTGCTGCTGTTATGTGCTTAATCGTCTAATAATTGTGCTTATTAGAGGTCACTGCAGCAATTGCTGCTGCTGCTGCTGCTGCACTGGCGTACTGCAACAGCTGCTGCTCTTGTTGCTGCTGCACCGCGTTGTATGCGTTAAACAGAAATCAAGCAAGTCTTGTTATGAGCATTTAAGGCAAGAAAATATAGAGAGTTGGACATAGACAGTGCAGCAGGAGCATGAACGTGCTGCTGCTGCAGTTGCAACAGTAGCAGCTCCTGCTGCGTCTGCTGCTGTCGTGTGGTGGCTGCATGCGGGGGGCCTCATCTTGCTGCTGCTGCATGCTGCGCCGCTGGTTATGCAATTTATTATCATTAGTTTATTTTTATAATTAGCTGCTAAGCAGCAGAGGGTACAGCAGCAGCAAGCCCGCGAGTCCGAGCCTCCCTCCCTCGGCAGCAGCAGCAGCAAGAGCAGCAGCAGCAGCAGCCGCAGCCGCAGCAGCAGCAGCTAACTCCGCATCAACCCCAGGATGATCCCTGTGGCTTCTTAGTATAGGAGCAGCGGCTGACTGGCGCCGAAGGCGCTGCTGCATCAGCACCTGCAGCAGCCGCTGCAGCAAGCCCTGCTGCTGCTGCTGCTGCCGCTGCTGCTGCTGCAATCGATGCAGCAGCAGCAGCAGCAAACTGTCAAAGAGACGCCTCCCCTTTCTTAAGGAGAGGGCTGTCGGTTAAACTACCCTCTTTAGTCTTTATGGCAACGGAAGATAACCCGGGGGCCCCCTCTCAGGGGGGCCCCCAGCACAGTGCGCCGGATGCAGCTGCTGCTGCAGCTGCAACTGCTGCAACAACTGCAGCAGCAACAACAGATGGAGCAGCGGCACCAAAGAAACGCAGTCGATGGGACCAGAGGCCCCCTCAACTGCAGCAGCCGCAGCAGCCGCCGCCGCAGCAGCAGCAACAACCCGTCAGTATAGAGTGTGGGGCTAAGGAGGAGGCTGGTGCTGCATGGCACAGCAACAGCAGTCACAGAAGCAGCAGCAGCAGCTATAGCAGCAGCAGCAGCAGCTACAGCAGCAACAACAGCTACAGTAGAAGCAGCTACAGCAGCAGCAGTTACGGCAGCAGCAGCTACAGCAGCAGCAGCAGCAGGGATGCAAGCAGCAGGAGACATGAGAGCACCAGCAGCAGCAGCCATGGAGGTCGAATCAGCGGGTGGGGCTGTCAGACTCCAAGTAGCAGCAGCAGCAGCAGCAGCAGCAGCAGCCGCAGTGTGCCGTACAGGAGGGGCTTTGATGTAGGACCTGAGGCAGCAGCAGCATTGCAGTCCTCCCCTTACCAACCCCTGCAACAGCAGCAGCAGCAGCAGCATGGTAGCAGCAGCAGTATATACAGTGGAAGCCAATGGAGAGGCAGCAGCAGCAGCAAAAGGAGAAGCCGCAGCAGCAGCAGGGGTCGCCGCAGTCGCAGCCCAAGCCGCCGGCGCAGCAACAGCAGGGGCCGCTGCGGCAGCAGCAGAAGCCGCAATAATAATAATAATAACAGCAGCAGCAGCAGCAGCAGCAATGCTGCTAGGCCTAGAAGGCATTGGGATACAGGGGGGCCCCCCTTGACGTCGTCGTCTGCTGCTGGGGGCCGTTGGGGGCCCTCGTGGCAATCTGGCCCTCCCTCAGATGGCCGCACAACAACAGCAGCAGCAGCAGACTACAGCAGCAGCAGCAGTAGCAGCAGCAGAGCAGCAGAATTTACAGCAGCATCAGCTGCTGCTGCTGCTGCTGCTGCTGCTGATTCAGCTTCGCCGTGGGAGAGTAGTAGCTGGAGGTCAGCCACACGCCCTCCTCGTGATTGCATGCAGCAGCAGGAGCAGCAAAGACCGCAAGTGCTGCAGCAGCAGCAGTGGCAGCAGCACCCAGTGCAGTCCCCGCTTTCAGGCCAGTCATCTGTTCGAGGTCCTGCTGCTGCTGCACCTGGTAGCCTCTGCGGTGCAGGATCCACAGCCTCGCCAGCAGCAACAGCAGCAGCAGCAGCAGCAGCAGAGGATCCTGAGGAGACAGCACGAGTGTGGGGTGCAGCAGCAGCAGCAGAGATCCGTTCCCTTGCGGAGAGAGCGGATCTGTCCCTTCCTGCTGCTGATCCTGATAACCCTTGGGGGGACTGCAGGGAAGCAGAGCTGCAGAAGCTGGAGGCGTGGGGCCGTGCTGCTGTTGCTGCTGCAGTGCAGCGCGGCTGCGGTGGTGCTGCAGCAGCAGATGCAGCACTTATGGAGTATAAAAAAGTCCTGTTGCAGCAAAGACAAGCGCTTGCAGCAGCAGGGACACCCGTTGAAGACATGCACCTATTCACAGACACGCCCCCTAACAAGCCGCAGCAGCAGCAGCAGCAGCAGCAGCAGCAGCAGCAGCGGCAGAAGCACCAGCGAGATAGCCGAGGAAGAGACAGCGAGGCGAGGCCCAAGAGACGCTCGTTGAGTCCCGCAGCAGATTCACAACCGACTGCAGCAGCTGGAAGAAGTGCTGCAGCAGCAGCAACAACAGCAGCAGCAGCAGCAGGAAGAGGGAAGGCAGCAACGCCGGGAGCTACGAAGCTGTCGGCTACTAAGCAGCAACGTGACAAAGATTCTGCTGCTGCTGCTGCTGCTGCTGCTCCGGATGCTGCAGCAGCAGCGGGAGATAATCGTAAAAGTAGTCCCACCAAAGCAGTGGATTCCCCTCACAGCCACAAAGATGCTGCAGCAGCAGCAGAAGCAGCAGCAGCACCTGCTGCTGCTGCTGCTGCTGAGCAGCAGGGAGTCAAGCGAACCGCTACCGAGGAACAGCCATGCGGCAGTTTAGCCGAAGAGAGGGAGGCTGGCGGGGCCGAAGGAGGAGGAGCAGTAGAGGCAGCAGCAGCAGAAACAGCTGTAGGTGATGCAGCAGAAGAAGCAGCAGAAGCTGCTGGCGATGACACACAACAGGACGATGTTGCGGATGCGTCAGAAGACACAGCAGCAGACGCAGCAGCAGCGCAAGCAGCAGTAGATGCATCAGCAGACACAGCAGCAGCAGCAGCAGCAGCAGCTGAAGTGGACTCCACAGCAGCAGAGAGGGAAATTAAGCGCAGCGAAGATGTTGGTAGTTGGGACGCTCCTGCTGCTACTGCTTCTCCTGCTGCTGCTGCTGCTGCAGAGGCAGACGATGCAGTGAACCCCCCAACTTGTGACAGTTGTTCGGAGGATACAAGCAAGCAGAAGCAGGAGGAGCAGCAACAGCAGCAGCAGCAGCAGCAGCAGATGCTGGCAAAAGAGGAAGATGTACCGATTGAGCAAGATCAGGATGACACAGAGGAGCAGGGTGCCGCAGATGAACAGGCGGAGCAGAAGCAGCAGCAACAGCAGGAGGAGGAACAGCAGCAACAGCACCAGGAACAGCAGAAGGAGGAACAGCAGCAGCAGCACCAGGAACAGCAGAAGGAACAGCAGAAGGAAAAGCAAGAGAAGCAGCGAAAGGAGCAACCAGAGGTGCAGCAACAAGAGCAGCAAGAGGTGCAGGAAGAAGTGCAGAAGCAGGAACGGCCGTCCGCACAGCAAGAAGCTGAGGGGAGAGAGGAGGCCGGAGAAGAGCAGCAGCAGCAAAAGCAGCAGCAGCAACAACAGGATGAGCGGCATGCCGAGGAATCGGTGTCAGGAAAGAAGGGGAAGAGTCAGAAGGCAGCAGCAGCAGCCAAAGCCAGCAGCAGCAGCAGCAGCAAGAAAAAAAGCAGCAAGTCTGGAGAAATTCGTGTGTCTCGCGAGCTTTGGGGTCTGCTGCAGGAGAACTACCAGCCTTTAGAGCCGCGTAGGAGTGCAGCACGCAGCAGCAGCAGTAGTAGTAGTAGTAGCAGCAGCAGCAGCAGCAGTAGCAGCAGCAGCAGCAGCAGCAACAGTGCGTCAGCAAGTCGCAGCAACCAGACGAAGAGTGCTGAGGTGCCACAGAAAAAAGAACAGAAGCATCAGCAGCAACAGAAGCAGCAGGGGAAACAGCAGCAGCAGAAGGAGCAGCAGCAGAAGCAGCAGCCGTCATCGGCAGAGGGAGAGACGTCAGGGAGCGGGCGAGCGTCTACCTCGAAAGCAGCAGCAGCAACAGCAGCAACAGCAGCTGAAGCAGCAGCAGCAGAGGCTCAGACGGAGAAGCAACAGAACGGAGCAAAGCCGGCGGCAGCAGCACGTGGCAAGGCATCAGCAGCACCAGCAGCAGAAGATGCAGCAGCAGAAGGAGCAGCAGCACCTGAGGGATCGCCGGAAGCATGCCCCGAATCACCTGCAGCAGCAGCAGCAACAACTGCTGCTGCTGCTGCTGCTGCGCCTACAGAATCTGCAGCAACCGATGCAGCAGAATCTGCACCCTCTGCGAAAGGGTCTCAAGACACGAGTAACGCATAAACCCTAAACCCTAAACCCTAGGCTTTATTACCTTAGTTTGTGTTGCAGATGGCATTGCTGCTGCATTTGCTGACGCTGTTGTTATGCTAACGTTGCTGCAGTTGCTGCTGCAGTTGCTGTTGCTGTTGCGGCTATTGCAGCTGCTGTCACTCATTTCTATACAGCGCTTGTGGGTTTTGTTTTTGCTGTTCTTTATTTGCTGCTGTATTTGTTGCTCATGTGTTTGCTGCGTCTGCGTGTGCTGCAGCAGCTGCAGCAGCAGCTGGTGCATCGGAAGGGGAAGGCCTCGAGTCACTGCTTGCTGCTGCTGGCATTCGCTTGACTCGAACTATGTTGAAGCAGCTGCAGGAGCCAGCGGAACCTCAGCAGCAGCAGCAGCAACAGCAGCAGCAGCAACAACAGCGGCAGCAACCAGCGCAGCGGCCAGCTAAGCCTGCTGCTGCGAAGCCAGCAGGTACAGCAACAGCAGCAAAAGAGAAGGAGGTACCGGAGGATCCATTTGCTGCCTACGGGCAGAAGCTTGAATTCAGAGAGGACAGACAAGGTGAGGACTAGGTGCCTCTGTAGCTAGCTGTAGCTAGCTATAGCTAGCTGTAGCTGGCTATATATATATGACAACAAGTGTCCTTCTGTTCCTCTTCTCTGCTGCCAGCTACATTTGCTGCAGCAGCAGCAGCTGCTTCTTCTTGCTGTCGCTGTTTCCTGTTGAATTCATGCGAGTAGCCATTTGCTGTACAATCTCAATTGTTTAATTCTTATTATACCTTTCCCTCTTTCCCTTCTCCTAATGCTGTTTTCTTCTTCTTGTTGTTGCTGCTGCTGCTGCTGTTGTTGTTGTTGTTGTTGTTGTTGCTGCTGCTGCTGCTGCAGTATTTGCGTATATAGGCTGCCGTGTCCGTGTCGTACGGGGCTGGAAGGATCGTCAAAGTTTAGAGACATACGATTGGGGCGAAGGAATAATAAAATTTTATTTGCCGAAATTTCGGTGTATTTTTATTCATTTTTTATTAAATAAGAATAAAAAAGAAATTTGTTCTCTTATAGATGCACCATCTATATATCTAAAAGGAGACGATTTACCTTTATCTCCTGAGGAGACACATAGAGGATGGTACTCTCTTAACAATGATATTATTCGTCTTGTATCATCACAACCTGTATGGACAAGACCAGACTTCCCCCTACCGATGCAGCAACAAAAGGATAAGACACATGCACCTAAACAACAACAACAGCAGCAGCAGCAGAAGCAAAGCGATGCTGCACAAACAACAACTGAACATACACAAGAGGGAACTACAGATGCAGCTGCACCACAGACACACCCGCAAGATAAAGATACTAAGAGTAACAGCCCCACTGACAGCAGCAGCAGCAACAACAACAATAACAATAGCAGCAGGAGCACCAAGTGCAGCACACGGTGCCGAAGCTGCAGCAAACCAGTCTACTACATCATGACTCCTGGGCAGCCAGTAGAGGCGCCGTCGGAGATTGTCCCTTCGGAGCTGCTTGCTAGCTATCCTTCTTGGGTGCAGCCGACAGCTGCTGCACGTGCTGCAGCAGCAGCAGCAGAAGCAGCAGTAGCAGGAGACTTGTCTCAAGCGCCCACATCAGCAACCAGTAATGCCAACAGTACCAACGACAACAGCATGAGCAGCAGCAGCAGTAGCGTGTCTGGGTCTTCTCTATGGTCTGATGGTTGTGGAGAATCTGCTGCTGCACACCTCTACTGGGGATTGAGGTGCTGCTGCTGCAATCGTGTCTTTCATGCTGCATGCGTTCGACCTGCCCACAGAAGGATTGCCACTGGAGGGTGGGTCAAGGGTCTAGGGTTTACTAGGGTTTCTAGGGTCTAGGGTTAGATAGGAGGAATGTTGTAGTGCCGGTTGGCTGTCGAAGGCAGCAGCTGCTGGTTGCCTCTTCTGTTGCTGCTGCTAGTTGCATCGTTTGCTGCTGCTGGTTTTTGTTCTTTTCTTTCGGTGCAGAAGCAATTCGCCTTTTCTCTTGCCGCTTTGTGCATGCGCATTTCTGTGTTGCTGTTGCTGGTGCTGCTGCACAGGATGTCTCCCCACGCGTTGTGCATGGAGGCAGCTCGTCACCGCAAACTAGTTGCAGAGAGGGAGACGGCTATCGAACGGCACAAAAAGGAGAGAGAGGCAGCAGCAGAAGGCAGCAGCAGGCGCAGCAGCAGCAGTAACAGCAGCAACAGAGAAAGCAAGTACTACCGCTATGAGGCTGTCCCTTCCCAGGCAGCAGAACAGCAGCAGCAGCAGCTTCAAGACTCGCTTGAAGAGGGCGGGGCTATGGGGTCATTGCTGCTGCAGCAACAGTCGGAAGAAGGCGCAGACGATGCAGGTAGAATGCCCAGCTGCTGCTGCTGTTTCACGACTTGCTGCTGCTATTCTGCCGCTGCCTGTTGTGTGATTCTCTATGCAGTGTGGCAGGCTGACCAGCAACAGCAACAATGCACGCATCCATGCATGCATTCATGCGTGTCTCTGTGTCTGTATGTTTGTTGCAGGGAGCGGCTGGCCATTATCTCCTAGCAGCGTTGTCTACGATCGTTCGCGCAAATGTTTTTTGAGTACATTTATGGTACCTGCTCGTACAGTATCTTTACCAATGGGTTTATCTGCTGCAGCACGAGCAGGTTTGCTGCAGGGATTTCGTAAGCAGCAAGAAGCAAAGACATTAAGAAGATCTTTTTCTCTTAGCCGTTTCTGTACAATGCCCCTTGCCTTCTCTAGAGCTCTGTCTGCCCTGCTAACAAGACAAGGAACACTACATTGGAGACTATCAAGGCATCCAGGAGAAGAAATGCAGGGTATACAAGATACACCTGCACCACCAGTACTAGTCAACGTCAAACAGAAGCAGCAGCAGCAGCAGCAGCAGCAGAAGGTGCAGCAGAAACAGCAGCAGCAGGTGCAACAGGAGGTGGTGCCGAATGAGGACATGCAGGTAGATAAGGAACAACAGCATGACGAAAAGAAGCAGCAAGAGACACCCAAACAATCACCCTCGATAAACAATGAAGAAGAGGGCATGCTAGTGGATAACGAGCTGGCAGACACACAGCAGCTGCAGCAACAAGAACAGCAGCCGCAACAACAAGAACAGGAGCAAGAACCAGAGATGCAGGAACAATCTGAACGGCAGCCACAGCAATCGGAACAGCAACTGCAGCAACAAGAAGAGAAGCAGCAGGAGCAACAGCAACCCGACGACTCCAACCACCAGCAAGACCCGCAGCAAGAAGGTGAGCAGCAGGAGGAACAGCACCAGCAGCCGCAGGAGGAGCGGGATCGAGAGCAGGCTCCGCAGGGACCCGAACCGAACCGAGACGAGCATCAACCACAGCAACAAAAACAGCAGCAGCAGCAGCAGCAGCAGCAGCAGGGGTCCGATGATGATGGTATGGAGAAACCAAGGAGGCAGCAGCTAAGGGTACAACTTGTCCCTAACCCCCGCATGATCTTAGGGCTCGAGGAAGGAGGCCGCAACGATCGGGGTGTACGTACACCTTGGGTGTGTAGAGACTGTGCTCATTGTCTTTATTGCTGCGAGCCCATTGATCTTCCTCTAACAACCGAAAGAAGTCCTGCTGCTGTTGCTGCAGCAGCAGCAGCAAACAGAGCAGCACCAGGCACTGCTGCTAACACCACACAGCATGAAGCTGCTTTCCAACAAGTCCTCAATTGCCACTGCTGCAATTCTTACGCCCATGGAGCCTGCTGCTATCCAAGTGTACGCAAAGTTGCTGCTGCTGTTGGTGCTGCTGCGGTTGCTGCAGTGTTTGTTGCTTTTGTCTTTGTAGTTGCTGGTATAGAGTGTTCCTCTCCCTCATTCTCTGGAGGCAGCGCGGATCCGGATTCGCCAGGCACTGTGCTGCGCATGCGTGCTGCTTCTAGTGCCGCTTCCTGCACCTCATACGTTACTGTTGCTATTGTGCTCCTGTGTTGCTGCTGCTGCAGGCACCCGTCCTGCTGGGCTCCTCCTACCGCTGCGACTCGTGCAGGCGCTGCACCAGCTGCGGTTATGTCGATCTCTATTGGCCAGAGTATGCTAACTGGGATCCCACCTCCTTCCTCCTCTGCGCCCAGTATGTACACCCAACAGGGTTTATGGTCTAAGGGCATAGGGTTCTAGGGTTTAGCAAGGTTTATGGTTTAGGGTTTAGGATTATCGGCTTGTAGCCAAGGGCTTTTCGTTTAAGATGGGAGATGCTTTGGGGAGGAAGCGGATTGCTGCGCCCAAGCTACGAGCTTCTGAGGAGGAGTAGCAGAAAGATCAGC
The DNA here is from genome assembly GCF_000499605.1 of Eimeria maxima. Lineage (NCBI taxonomy): Eukaryota > Apicomplexa > Conoidasida > Eucoccidiorida > Eimeriidae > Eimeria > Eimeria maxima. Next base: position 34,409 of record NW_013563385.1, on the reverse strand, counting down.
ATTAGCAGCAACCGCAGCAGCAGCAGCAGCAGGGAGCAACAGCAGCAGCAACAAGAACTTTACTCTGCATAAAGGGTGTTGTGTATGTGTGGGGTGGATGCAGGTGTCGGCGCAGCGTAGATGAGGGTCAGTTTTGTTTTATGTGCTCAAAGACATGGGTGGCAGACGGCGCTGGAGGAGACGATCCCTCGAGCAGCAGCAGCGGAGGTGGAAGCAGCAGCGCCGCTGCTGCAGTCGAGACGTGGGTACAGTGCGGCGGCTGTAAGGCATGGATCCACACCCGATGCGATCCCCGACTTGCCAAGGGGCTACAAGACCCACAGCAGCTCAAAAATATCAAATACAGGTCTGCTGCTGTCACTGTTGTTGCTGCTGCTGTTATTGGTGCTGCTGGTTGTTTGCGGGGGTTATATAACTTTTAAGACCTCATTATGTTGAGCTCGAGGAACTTTCCTCTTTTCTCGTTTCTTCATATGTGTGCTGCCTTCCCTCCTCCCTTCTTCCATTGCGGTTGCCAACGGTTGCTTCTGTTGCTGCTGTTGTTGCTGTTGCTGCCAGGTGTCCATCTTGTCGGTCTCCGTCTCGTCGACAACGATACGAGAGGATTGTTGCGGAATTGATGGCGCAAGATCGAACAGGAGATTTCTCCTTCTTGCCAGCAGCTTCTTTCTCCCTCTACTGGCGGGTAGTGCAACGGCCAATGTGTTTATCCATGGTTGCTCAGAAGCTCCGCAGCGGCGGCAACAGCAATAGCAGTGGCAGCAGCAACAGCAGCAGCGGGAGCGGATACAGCTCTTTGGGGGCCTTCTTAGGTGATATTGCTCTCTTAATTCAAAATGTTAAAACACTTTATATGCCAAATACAAGACAATATAAAGCTGCTGCTGCAATGCAACGGAAGGCTAACGAGCTTCTTGCCGGTGTCTTAGAGCTCCCCCACAAAGAACCGCTTGCCCTTCTTGATGCCCACCCAGAGCCTCCCCCCTGCAGCAGCAGCAGCATTTGCAGCAGCAGCAGTAGCGGCAAGTTGACTGCAGACAGCGGCAGGTTACCCCCTGTGGAGGAACACAGCAGCGCAAAGCAAGAGATTCAACACGCCGAAACAAACTATCCTGCAACCGCTGCAGCAACGCCTGCAGCAGCAGCAACCGCTGCAGCAGCAGCAAATGGAACTGAATCGGCAGCTGCCCCCCAGGCCAAACCATCCTCCGGGCTGCGACGTGGCAGCGCAAAAGGATTTGCGAGGAGCAGTAACAATGCTTCTGCCGGGGGAGCAGGGAGTGCTGCTGCTGGTGCCCTAGCAGGTGCAGTAGCGACAGCACTGACAACGCAGCAGCTGCTGCAGCTCAAGTCTGCCGCTGCTGTCAAGGGCATGCGGCATCTTCTGCGCAGCCAGAAGCCGCACTTCCCTTGCGGCTTCCCTCTCGCCCCCCTTGCTGCTCTACCTTGTCTCCTACCTCCTCCTGCCCTGCAGTGGTGCTTCAACAGCAGCAACAACAACAATGATGATAGCTTGCACGGGTTGCTGCTGCCGCGAACATTTATGTCTCTTCCGCAAGCTCCACCTCCCCCGAAGGGGCAGTCGTTGTACGTGCTGCAGCTACCCGTACACCTGAGCGGGGAAACAGCAACACAAGTTCCAGACCCGCGGCAGCAGGAGCAGCTCCAGCAGCAGCAGCAGCAACAAACCCAGTCAACAAGCCTGGAGGCAAGGCGTAGTGCAGCAACACAGAGGAAGAAACGAAAGAAGGACTTCGACGTGCAGCAACAGCAGGTTCTGTTGCAACCCCCGAAGCGTTCAGTTGCTTCAGGATCTCTGGCGAGCGGAACAGCAATTGTTGGCGCTACTGCAGCGGGAGGGGGAGCAGCAACAGCAGCAGCTGCTGCTGCTGCTGTTGCGGCAACCTTGCAGGTGCATACAGGACGGATGCCGTCTTGCGTCGCTGTCTTTGCAGCAGCAGCCGATGCAGTGTCCTACCTGCAGGCCTTTCATCGCTTATATGGAGTGTCAGCAGAGGAGCCGCTCTTTGCTGCTGCTGCTGCTGCTGGAGCAGCTGTTGCAGAGGCAGCTGCACCAGAGCTGTGGCTCGACTGCTGCAGCATATGCGGCTCATTCGGCTACCAGCAACTGCTTCTGTACTGCAGGTGCTGTGGCGAGGCCTTTCACTCTTTTTGCACGGGCTTACCTCCCCCTGGTGCGCTTGTGAAGAAGCAGCAAGTGCTGCTGTCCCTCTGCAGCAGCAGCAGCAACAACAGCAGGTGGAGCGAAGCAGAGTTTCCGGTGACAGCTGCAGAGTGCCCTGCCTGTCTCTCTTGTGTTACCTGTGAAAAGGGGGCCCCTTGCCTGTCCTTGTGGGACCCGCGCAACATCCGAGATAGAGCAGCTGCTGCTGCAGCGGGGATGCTGCCTGAGGAGCAGCAGCATCAGCAGCAGATGCACAGACGCCGACTCCGCGGCCAAGCAGAAGCAGGAACAGGAACTGGAGCTGCGGCTGATCGCATTCTTGATGTCTGTCTGTGCAGCGATTGTGGTGCTGCAGCCCACAGTCGGTGTCTTTGCAGAGTTGAGGAGGTGCTGGCGAAGCAGGACCCCATGCAGCAGCAACAGCCGCAGCATCACGGACTGCTGCAGCCGGAGCAGCAGCAGGGACCTTGGGCGTTGCAGCAACCGATGGCTGAGCAGCTGCGCACAGAAAGAGGAGTTACTTCTATTTGGGAAGGCGGCAAAGACTTCAAAGGAACTAGGAGCCACTTGCAGCAGCAGCATCAGCGGACGCCACGGGCTTCTGCAGCAGCTGCTCCTACCATTCCTGTTCCAGCAACAGCCCCTGCTTCTGCCCCGCAGGCCTTGCAGCAGAAATTCGCCCCTGAGGCTGCTGCCGCTACACAGCCGCAGCAACAACAGCTGTTTGGTCAGCAGTTGCAGCGGCTACTCCAGCAGCAACCGCAGGAATCTCTTTTGCAACAGCAATCACACAACTTCCTCCTGCAGTCGCAGCAACAGCAACTCGCGCCGCAACAGCAAGTCTCGTCGCAACTGCAGCAGCAGCTGCAGCAACAGCTCCAACAACAGCTGCAGGAGCAGTTTCTTTTGCAGCAGAATACGCAGCAGCAGCAGCAACAACAAGTAAAACAACAGCAAAATCAGCAACAGCTGCAACAGCAACAGCAGCAACAGCAGCGGCGGCAACAGCATTTGCAGCAGCTTTTGCAGGAGCGAATGGATAGCCTCCAGAAGCACCTTGGGGGTGTTGCAAGGCAACAACAGCAACAACAACAGCAACAGCAGCAACAGCAAGAACCCGGTAAGCCCTTGACCATGCTTAGGACGGCCCTGCTGCAGCAACAGCAAACCCAGCAACAGCAAATTGTGCAACGGACACAACAGCAGCAAGGATATCAGCAGCAGCAACAGCATATGCTGCAACAGATGCGGACACTGCAGCAGCAGCAGCAGCAGCAACAGCAAGGGCAGCAGCAGCAAAATACCATCGACGCCAATTTGGTAGGTGGCTTGGGTAATTCCGCTGCGGGTAGTCCCCAGCTGATGCTGCGCCAGGAGCAACAGCTCCAGCAGCAGCAGCAGCAGCAACTCCAGCTGCAGCAGCAGCAACTGTGGCGGCAGCTGCAACTGGAGAAGCTGCGGGATACTCCACCAACTGCTGGAGCTGGCAGCAACACAGCAGCCTCCCGTGTTGCTGCTGCCCCTACAGTTGCCACTGAGGGAGCCTCTGCAGGTATACAAGCCGATGCATCAGCACCACCACCCTCTGCAGCAGCGGCTGCACCGCAGTCTCTTGACATTTGTCGTCGTGTTCTTTCAACAACTACAGCAGCAGCCCCTCTAGCTACAACAGCAACACCTGATGTAGCAGGACGGACTGCGTCTCCGGGGGACGAAGCGGCAGAACAAAGGCCAGCAGGTGCAGCCACACAAGGAGGAGCAGCAGCAGCTCGTGCTGCTGCTGATGACGCCTCTGGTGTGCATCCACATACGCCTTTGGATGCAGTGGAGCCTAGCGACGTTGCAGAAGAGGACCAGCAGCAGCAGATGCAAGCAGACCCTTGCCATTGCCAACAGCCTCCCTCGCAGCAGCAGCAGCAGCAGTACAGCCAGCTGCAGCAAGGGGATTCGCGCCAGCAGCCGTTGCTATGGGGTGGGCCGGCAGCAGCCTTTCAGCAGCAACAACAACAGCAGCAGAGGCCCTCGGTCTCTCCACTGCTTGGCGACGGCAGTGCAGCAGCTGCTGCTGCGGCTGCGGCTGCGGCGGCTCCAACTGGTAGTACCCCGTATAGTGCGGACACAGCTGTGCTGAAGCAGCAGCTGCTGCAGCGGCAGTCGGCATTGATTCTAAGAAATGAGCAGCTTATCCAGGCGCTGCAGGGACAGGCTGGGCTTCGCATATTAGGTGCTGCTGCAGGTGCTCCAGCTTCAGTTGCTGCAGCTGCGGCCACTGGGCCACGGCCTGTTACCGTGGCGTCGCAGCAGCAGCAGCGGCTGTTTCAAATGCAGCAAGGTTCTATGTCTGCAGCATCGCGGCAACTAAACGCTGCGGCTCTTGCATTCGATGGCTTTGACTCCAGGGGCCCCAACTCCTCGCAGCAGCAACAGCAACAGCAAGTTAAGCAGCCCCAGCTTCCTTCACCATCTATACAGTGCCATTTGCTGCCGCGGCCATTCCTGCACCAGCAGCTGCTGCAGGAGCCGGAGCAGCGCATCAGTGCATCCGCTCCCTTGCTGCAACAGCAGCTGCTCCAGCAGCAGTTGCTGCAGCACGTTTCCCTACAGCCGCGTGCAACCACACCTGCAGGAGGCGGAAATCTCGGCTTGTCGCCTTTGCAGCAACAGCAGCAGCAGAGGCTGCTGCAGCTGCGGCGTGGACCGTGGGGAGTAGCGACAGACGCATTGGGCTCTTCCCAGGGAGCTGCTGGAACAATGCTGCTGCATCAACAGCAGCAGCAGCAGCAGCCAGTGGTGGTGCGGGTGGAAAGCTGCTCCTGGTATCGGTGTGGAAGACTTTCACTGCTCTGCTGCGACTGCAGCAGCACGAACGTCAAGTCTCCTTTGGCTCTGCGTGCTGCGCTGCAGCCCCTGCAGCAGGAGCTGCTGCTGCTGCCGTCTGCGAGAGGCGTCGTCCGTCAGCAGCAGCAACCGCAGCAGCTGAGAGACGCCTCAGGTGCAGCACCAGATGCAGGACCAGCAGAAACGGCTGAAGCAACAACAAGTGGAGGAACAGCCACGACGACGCCAGCAGCAGCAGCAAACACCTGCAAGCCAGCAGGAGGGGACGGGGCCGCTGCAGGCAGCAACTACAGAGGTGTAGTGACAGTCTGCGCTCTTTGTGGCTCTCTAACGAAACGTCTCCCTGCTGCTGCAACCGGGGCAGGAAGGATGGGTCTCCGCAGCAGTATCAGCAGCAACAGCAGCAGGAAACGACCCCCTGTGTTCGTGCTGGATGGGCTCGAGGGGCTGTGCGTCAGCTGCTCGGCGCTTGCGGATGATGTCGCAGCAGCAGGCACAACAACAGCATCACCAGCAACAGGAACAACAGCAGCCGTAGGTGCTGGCTCGACTGCCACTACTTTGCCTCTTCAGCAGCAGCATGGTGGCCTGCAACAGCTGCTGTCGCGTGCGCGAGCAGCAACGGCGGTGTATTCGCAGCTACAGGCTCTGTTGCAGCAGACGCTGCTGCCTGTGATTGACTCCTCACAAGGCAGCAGATCTGTGGGGCTGCCCAGATGCCCAGATGGAGCAGCAGCAACAACAACAACAACAGCAAGCCGACGAAAATTGGAGCAAGCGGAGCTGCGGCTAGCTGTGAACGACCTCACAGCTCATTTGCTGCGTTCCGTCCAGTGGGAAGAAACGGGCTCCCAGCAACAACAGAAGCAGCAGCAACAGGACGACGAGTATCGCAAACTTTGCTTGGGTTTGTTCTCGCTGTTGCATTCTTCCGTCCGTCTGCCTACGGAGTTGTTTAGTTTTGTCTCGTCGGCCTTGCTGCACTGGCGGCCACACGTTAAGAGAGAGGAGCAGCAGCGCGACCCTCAGGTAAGGCAGCGAATGCCCTGCAGCAACATCAACAGCACTACGTCCATCATCAACACTTGCAGCAGCAGCTCGTTGAATGAGGTTGGTGTAGCATCTGCTGCAGCGGCAACAGCAACATCTCCCCATGCTCCATGTGTTGCGGCTCAGGTTATAGTGGCTTTGGCGCGGGCTTGCGAGAAACTGGCAGCAGAACGATGCCAGTCTCCAGAAGCTGGTGCTGCTCCCGCTGTTGCTGGTGCTCCTTCTCCTGGCGCGCCCTTGCAGGGCTGCTTGCCCTATGCAGCTGAATGGCGGGAGCTGCGCCTTGTGCGGCGACAGCTTTTCTGCAGGCTGCACCGAGCAGTCTGCAGCATGGAGCGCTCCAACAGCAGCAGCAGCAGCATTCGTAACAGCCAGAGCGCCGATTCTGCAGCAGTCCCTTCCCTTCTCGTTCGTCTGCTTGCCCTGCGGCTTCGCACTGGAAACCCGAGGATTTGCTTTTGCACCAAGTGCATCAGCAGGAGCCCGTTTGCTGTTGACTTTGAATGCGGCGCTGCAGCAGGAGACAACCGCTGCTGCTTACTGTGCGGGCAGAAGGGAGATCGAGTCATCTGTGGGGCCCTACTTCCGTTGTTGGACGCTTGGGTACATGCTGGCTGTTGCGCATGGGCTGTACATGCATGTGCTGCGCTCCCTCTGCTCTCCCCAGAGATGCTGCACCTGGCCGACCCCTTTGGTGCATTGGGCGAACCGCAGCAGCATCAGCCCTCTCAGGAGGCCCATCGACCGTATCCGTTGGTTGGTGACATAGAGGCTGCATCGACTGGTGCGGACCGCAAGGCACTCAGCAACAGCAACAGCAGATTCAAGGGGCGCGTTCGGCCTTTTGCGGCTCTACCAGAGCAGCTGCCTCCCCTGGAGTGCTCCGCAGACGCGCTGCTTGAAGCTGTTGCTGCTGCGCGCTCCAGCCAATGTGCTGGATGCGGACTCAGTGGAGCCTTTGTTGTGTGCAGCGGCTCACAGCAGGGAACAGCAGCAGGGAGCCCTTGCAATACCCGCTACCACCTAACATGTTTGCTGCTGGCAGCAGCAGGGCAGGCACCTCTGCAGCAGCAGCAGCAGACGCCAAACACAATTGCTTCCCGACCCCGAGTCTTCGCAACTCTCCGCCGGTTTTGGTGTCAGAACTGCTGCGACAAGGGACGTGCTGCGGCTGCTACTAACTCTATTCCGCTGGGAGTTTCTGATGACCCAGGAGCTTCTGCGTGTACCTCCATTGCAACACCAGCAGCAGCAACTCTAGAGGAAGCAGCAGAAGAGGACCCACTTTTCGTCTTTCTTGAAGGAGTTGGGGGGGGAGCAGCTGCCGTCGTGCTGCGGCTGCTGCTACAGAGCGTGCGCATCAAGCCGCCTGCATATGGTGCAGCAACCGCTTCCGCTGCTGCAACAGCAGCGGCGGCGGATGTTGACGTACACCCTCTGGGTGTGGCACTGAGAGAGCTTCCAGCAGCAGCTGCAGCAGAAGAAGAAGCAGGAAGCGAGGGTTCTGCAGCAGCTGCTGCAGCTGAAGCAGTAGTTCTGCTGCAGCAGCTCATGTCTGACGCACGTGCAGCCCTCTTCGAGGGCTTGTCTATTCTGTCTCCTGAGCTGTCGCCATTTGTTGGCGGGCGCAGTTCAGCTGCTTCCCTGCTCCCCCGTGGCTGTGCAGCAGCTGACCTCCGCCAACAGCAGGAGCAACAGCTGTTTGCTTCAACTGCGTCTGCGCTGCTTCGGTACGGAAGCCTCATGCTGTTGTCGTTGGGGTTACCGCTGCTGTTCGACGGGAGCAGCAGCAGCTTATTCCCTGTTGGTTATTGTGCGGCTCGCCGCTTCTGGCTCGCAGAGGCACCGGCGCATGTCCATCACCCGTCCTGCAGCAGCAGCAGCAGCAGCAAGAATGGCGCCCGCAATCTTCAGAGGGCGACGTACTTGTGCAGTATTACTGCACACAAGAGACGCCCTTATTTTGTTTTAGACTGCCTTGCAAAGCCTGCTGGTAGCGCAGCAGCAACAGCAACGACAACCTCAGCAGCAACAACAAACGCAGCAGCAGCAACAAATGTTTGCGCTGCTTGCAGTTGGGGTTGGCGCGTTGCAGAGGGATTCGATTTACAAGAAGTTGTACAGACCCTGCTAGAGCTGCTTCAGCAGCAGCAGCAGCAGCAAGACGAACTTGTCTCCGGCTCCTCATCGCCAGGTGACGAACCGGCATCTTCTAAAACGGGGGCCAACAGCAACATCAGCAGCAGTAACAACGGCAGCAGCAGCAGCAGCACAAACACTGCTGAGTCAGCTGCAGCCTGTGCAGCTGTTGTTACTGATTCAGTCGCTAGGCCTGATCCACCTTCCAGTTCGCGCCTCTCGCAGCAGGAGCAGCAGCAGCAGCAGGAAATGTGTGGAGATGAAGCGAATGTGCAGCGTTCAAAGCCGATAGACTTCTCATCAATTGATGCAGAGGTTTTCTTTGGGCTGAAATGCCGCTATGTGCAGCAGCGCCTTCAGGAAATGGTGGCTCAGCTGTTAGCTGATCGAGCCCTACAGCAACTGCAGCAACGAGCAGCAGCAAGACAGCGGAAGAAGTGGTGGGTTGGGGTGCACGGCTGCCTCCTCGTTTTCTACAGTTTAGAGTTCATCAGGGCTTGAGGGTTACGTGATGGGGTTTAGTGTTTAGTTCTTGGGGTCTGGTATGTAGGCGCGTCTCTGCAGGATCGAATTTAAGGTTTAGCGTTTAGGATTTTGGCTTTAAGGTGCGTATGTGGATGCGCAGCTGCAGCAGCACTTCCTGGGCTGAAGGAAGCGCCATCGCAGCAAAGCGCGGAGAAGCCTTTTGCGTGCCCCGCGACCTGCAGTCATCGGCCGTCGTTAATGCTGCTGAAGGCGAAGAGCTATTCACTCGCGTTCACTCCAGGGCTAAGGTGAGTCAGCGGCTGCTGTGTCTGCTGCTTCTGTTGCTGCTGTTGCTGTTACAATATCTACCGGTGCTGCTTGCGAGCGAGGTTTTGCGGGAGCCTGCCGATGAAAAGGGCAAAAGCCCCCTATACTCCTTGCTTCACTCCATGGGCATCGATTCGGGCAGTGGTGCTGCTGCTATTGCTGCTGCTGCTGCAGGCGGACGCAGCTGATGCTGCAGCGGCCCTTGCAGCGATTGGCTCGGGCTCTTCTCGCCACTCTTCAGGCCGTTTGCGCGCACAGGGAAAGAGGGGATTTGAGGCGCTGTCGCCGGCTGCTCTTTACAGATTGCTGCAAGCGGGGGATCAAGAGGTATATAACACCCTGATGCCGCACCTGTTGCAGCTAGTGTTGCTGTAGCTGCTGCTACACTAGGTCCGAGGCGGCGGAGCGGACTTTGTGTGTCCCCCGCTGCAACAGGGACGTAGCAGCAGAGGCTTCAGTTCCAGGGCTCCCCACTGGACCTGAAGCCTCTTATATTGTTGCAGGTGTTCTGTTGGGTCTACGTTGTTGCTGCAAGCGTTGTTGCTGCTGTGTGCCATGGTGCTCTTCCTGTTGTGACTTGTGTTTGTCCAGGAGCGTCTAGCTGTGATGCCGTCACGCATTCACGGCCTGGGACTCTTTACTTTAATTCCGCTTTCTCCGGGACAGGTTAGACTTGGATGCACGGTTTTCGCCCGTGTTGGGCCTGTCTATATCCTTTTTCTGCTGGGTGTCTTTTTTTTGTGTGTCTTCTTCGCGCGCGCCTGTCGTGCATTTCTCCACCATATTGTATTAATATCCTTGCTTATTTTTCTACGTATATATGCATATATTTGCGCCTGTATTCGCATACAAGTATATATATGCGCGTCTGTATATATGTTTGGATGCTTGCGTTTTCCTACCTGTGTGTTGTCAGCTTGCTATTGTGTGTTGTATTTCATGTGTCTGTGGGGCTGTCCGGTGCATGCAGCCCGTGGTGGAGTACGTGGGGACGGTGATTCGCAATGTGGTCAGCGACAAGCTGGAGGCCCTCTATGAAATGGAGCGTAACGAAGATGGCTCCTGCTACATGTTCCGTCTAGACGAGAACTTCGTCGTAGACGCAACTAGAAGGGGCAGCGTCTCCCGATTCATCAATCACTCCTGCGCGGTATGCCCCTTTCATCTCAGTGCAGCGGCAAGAGCAGAAGCTGCTGCGTTGTTGGTGATGCTGCTTCTCTGTCCATTCTCGTTATGTCGCACTCGCTACTATAATTGTGGCGTTGTCTCTGTAAGGACTGATCTGTGCATCAAGTTTGTCCTTAACCGTCTTCTTTTTCCCGGGGCATGGACTAGCCTTTGAGTGTTCGCTTGCGCGTGGATGTTCAACTGCCGCCAAATTGTTGCCTCGCTTCGTGGCTGATATTTCCAATGTACATACACCCTACCCCTACACAGACTGTTCCGTTCTTTCCGTCCCTGCTTCTGCTGCAGCCGAACTGCACCTGCAGGGTTGTGGTGTGCGAGTTGGGCCAGAAGCACATCCTTATTATTGCAAAGGAAGAAGTCCCCGCAGGCGCTGAAATCACGTACGACTACCAATTCGGGATCGAAGCAGAAGGAGACAAACTCGTCTGCCTCTGTGGGGCCCCCGGCTGTTTGGGCCGAATGAACTAGCGAACCGTTTAGTTTATATATAATATATAGAATGCTGCTGCTCCTGCCGGCATATTTGCTGCGGCGCCTCTTTTTCCTTCTGCGACAGCAGACGCAGACTCCGCAGCAGTGCTGCAGTCGGTGTGGCGCACAAATGGCGACACTACTTCGCAGCCTCAACCGCCGTTTTCTTCTAAACTGCACATATTGATCAAGGGCTACTTGATAGACGTGTACATGTTTGCTGCTGTGCATGCAGCATAGCAGCCTGCTGCTTCTGCTGCATCCCAGGAGCCTGCTTTCGCTGCGGCCGCTGCGACTACTGCAAAATGCAGTTATGCACCAAAGGGAAATGAATAGGTTCGGCAGACAGGATACAGATACGAAATGAAAGTTGCTGCATGCGTCGACGCTGCAGCACCGAAAATGTATGCGTTGCAGAAGCAGCAAACGTCTCCTTGGCAGTAGCACTGGAGCACAAAGTGACAAATATCTACTAAGCTCTGCAGCTGAGAAGTTGCTTTGCTGCTGCTGGCCCAGGTGACGCAGCAGTGGCAGCTGTTGTTGCTGCTGCTGCTTTTGCTGCTGGTGCGTTTGTTGTCTCTGCGGCTCTCCTGTAACTGTAACTTGACCGCTGCAAGGCCTGGCGTTACTGCTCTTGGATGAACTGCTCAAAGTCCTGCAAGCAGAAACGGAGAGAAGCTCGAGGTCTCTTTGCACCTAAACTACTGGAGCAGGAAGCAGACCGACGGACACCGAGAGCAAAACAAAAGGTAAACATATACACCGGGAAGAGAACAAAAGAAGCAAAACCAAATGCAGCGCACGGCACCCCAGGCCCGCATGGCAAACCAGCTAAGAACTGATGCTCAGGGATGGCTCTAGGCCATAAGAACAAGCACGATGAGCACGCCCTTGGACACGCATACTTCAAAAGGTTTATAAAGACGAAGGGCCACGCTAATAATATTTCACACCCAAGACAAACAAACAACCATCAGTGGACATCGCCTAGATGATGGGTATGCACATCCTTTAAGGTCAAACTCGAACACGATTACGTGTGTGTGATCATTTAGTATTCATTTATTGCCTTTTCACAATCTTGCAAAACCCTAAACATAACAACCCTCACCTGAAGGGTCACCCGCCCGTCCCCATCCACATCTCCAGCGCTGAGAATAGCCTGCAGCTGAAGATCTGCATGCAAAAAACAGGCAGGAGCAGCACCAACGGCGGTAGCACTTAAACCTGCCACAGCGGCAATATGGAAGGAAGGGGAAAAGGGGGCACAAGCAGCGCTAGAATCTGCATAGTGCACCACCCCCTAGCAGCTGCAGCAGCTGCCGCACCAGCAGCACCCCCAAGAACAGCTTCGTGAGACGTTGCTTACCGAGTGCCTCGGAGTCTTCTCGACTGAGGCACTTCTCCTTCACGCACGCTTTCAGATCAGCCAGCCCCAGCACGCCATCTCCAGAACGATCCAGCATTCTAAACGCTGCTCTGTACGAACGCAAAGGAGACAAATAGAGACAAAATTGCTGCTCTAACGTTGCAGCTACTGATGCAAGGTCGCAGCAGCAGCCGCATCTGCCAAACACAGGCAAGTGTATCAACAGCAGCAACAACCCCAAGAACCAGCGCCATCAACAGAATGAACAGCAGCTAAACGCCGCGCATTTGCTGCGGTAACTGCAATCGCAGTAGCAACAGCAGCAGCAGCGCAACAGCACTAGCAGCAGCAACACACTTGCGCAGAGACGGTTGTGCTGCTAGAAGAGAGGAATCCAAAGTGGCCGCGAGGAACTCCGACAGCTCGATCGCCCCGCTGCCGTCTCCATCGATTTCTGCGCCCAGCAGCAGTAGCTCGAAGTGGAGGACCAGCCAACGAGACACCCATGAGACCCAAACATCTTCCTCTTGTTGCTGCTCCTGGTGCTGCTGCTGCTGTACCTGCTCCAGCGGCTGGTCGTTCGCCTGCTTCTGCTGATGCTGTACCTGCTCCAGCGGCTGGTCTTGCTCCTTCTGCTGCTGCGTTTGTGCTAGGTTTTGTTGCTGGTTTTGCTGGTTGTGCTGCTGTTGGGTCATCAGGGTGTCGAGGCCGAGTGCTGCTGCCGCCTGTTCTTGTGCTGCATCTTCTTCTGGATGCAGCGCAAGCTGCCCCAAGATGGCAGACAGCAGAAGCAGCGAGAGCATGCCGTCAGCGAAATCGCGATACGAGAGCAGCCCGTCTCCGTCCTTATCGAAGGACAAAAACAGCAGCTGCAGCAGCCGCCGCTCACGGAGAAGCTCCTCCCCCGCCTCATTACGAGGTCCCCGCAGCCTGCCACTGGTGCTGCTGCTGCTGTTGCTGCAGGCCTGCAGCTCGGGTATGCACGGGCTCGACTTCAGACACCGCATGGAGCTGCTGTGGTTGTCGCCCCAATGGTGCTGCCGTTGCTGCTGCTGCTGAGTTCGCACGTCGCCGACGCTCGATGAGTGCAGGTGCCCTGTTTGGCATATCTGTCTGCTGCTGCTACTACTGCAGCTTGCATGCAACATCCCCAGTGTCTGATGGCTGCTGCAGCCAGGCAGGTACCTTGGGTTAGACGCTGAATGGCAGAGGCAGCAACACGCAGGGAGAGGTCTAGCCCCTCTACAGGAGCAGCAGCTCGCTTCTGCGCCTGCTCCAACAGCAGCAAAGTCTGCTCGGCTGCTGCTGCAACTCTGAATATTGTTGTTGCTGCAGCGATTCGAAAAGGGATCACCCCACATATGTGGCAGATGCAGCAGTTGCTGCCCCACACTGGGGCACGGCGAAGGCGGGGCGCTGCCTCGAGCAGCAACAGCCAGCGCCAGAAGCGCCTGCCGTCGCAGCAACGGCCCCTGGGTTGCTGCACGGAGCCGTCTCAGCAGCTCTTCTGCGGCAACAGTGTAGTGCAATAAATGCAGCTCCTGCTGCCCCAACGTACAGATAAAATCCCCCTCCTGCTCCAGCAGTTGCTGTTCGGGGTGCCCTGACCAGATAGAAGCCAGACACCCCACGCCTTCTAGCCCCGCAGCATTGCTACTGTAGCTGCTGCTGCTGCTGGGGTCGCTTGCTAAAGTCAAAGCCTGCAGCCAGTGCAACGCCAGCGCAACACGCCTCGGAATGTGCAGATGCGGCTCCCTCTGTCTCGGCACCTGCGTCTCACCCAGTTCCCCCAATGACACTTGCAGAAACTCCTGCTGCAGGTCCTGCTGCAGATCTTGTTGATGTTGCTTCTGGCGTGGATGTTGTTGCTCGCCGTGGCGCACGGTTTGCGCCCCTCTTCCTGCTGCAGCAGCTTCCTGCATCGCAAGTGTCAGGGCAGCAGCGGTTGCTCCTGCGAGAGCCGCTGCGGTGGCCGGAGTCGCAGCAGCAGCACCAGCAACGGCAGCACCAGCGTCAGCACCAACAGCATCGAAAGGGGAGCAAACTAACGAGCGCGGCGATGAGCTGGGGGGGCCCTGCTGAACCCAAATGTCGCCCCCATTGGGGAGAAGAGTCGCATCTGTTGGGCTGCTGCTTTCTCTCCTGCTGCTGGCTTTGCTGCTGCAGGGGCTGCTGCTCTCATTCCTTCGCAGCACGCCGCCGCCCATCGAGTCAATTAGGGCTCTCGCAGTTATTTTGTACCTTCTCCTTCTCAAGGACAACGGCGGTGCGCTTTTGCAGCTTGAGTAGTTGGAGCTGCCGAAACACATATTGCGACTGCTGCTGCTGTTGGTGCTGCTGCTGACAAACCTGCGGCTGCAGGAACAGCTATCTGGCGACGCGCTGCTCGTCCCCCCTGGGTGCGAGAGGCAGCCTGTAGCGCACGACCAGCTCTTGCCACTAAGCCCGTCGCCTGCTGGAGAAAACGCTGCGCAAGAACGGCCGCTGCTGTTGCAGTTGCTGCTCCGTCCGCCGCTGCAGCAGCTGTTGCTGCTCATACTGCCGCGCCCCCCTATGAAGGCATTGGAACACCAACACAAATAGCAGCTGCTGTCTTCTAAGAAATTTAAACGAGTGCGGGTCCCCATAATCCCCGCTTGCTGCTGCTGCAGCTGCTTCTCCTTCTGCTCGCCCTGCTGCTCCTGCTGCTGCTGCTCGCCTGCCTCGTCCAGTCGTTTGTCGCTTGCAGCAGCAATAGCAGTATCAGCAGTAGCAGGTTTCTGCTCCCATGGCCATTTGGGGACGGCTGAGTGGCCTCGGCTGAACGGGAGGGAAGCAAGACAGGCAGAGACTTCTGCTGCTGTGGGAGCAGCAGCAACAGCAGCACATGTCTCGAGAATTCGATGAAGTCCCGCCAGCCGCCGCTGCAGAAGGCGGGCCGTTGCGGCGGCGGCCATAGACGGGTTTGCCACGCGGCACTTATCGTCTGCTGCTCCTACTGCTGGTGTTTCTGGTGCTGCTTCCGATGCTGCTGCTGCTGGGGAGGCATCCGGGGAAACTGGTCCTGCTGTGCCTCGGCAAAGTGTCCCCGCACAGCCAGAGGAAGCTGCATCTGTTTGCTTTGTGTCTGCACAGCTAGCAGGTGCTGCTGGTCCTGTTGATGCAGCATCCGGCAGCCCCAGCCCCGCAGCAGCTGCTGCTGCTACTGAAGACAACGCTGCTGTTGCTGTGGCGAAGGAGCAAGCGGGAGTCCTTCGAGAAGGCGTAGCCGAGGCGCTGCCCATCCAAGAGTCTGCTGCGCAGGAGGAAGTAACCGAGCACATCTGGAAAAGATTAGAGTGCATTCTACTGCTGCAGGTGGCGGAAGGCGACAGAGCAGCGGCAGAAGGCACAATTGCAGCCTGCTCCGCCGCTGCAGCTGCCGCCGCTGCTGCTGCTGCTGCTGGGATCGGCAGGGGC